>NC_092576.1:28511110-28813610 GCF_037975245.1 Apostichopus japonicus | reverse complement strand
GTTCGTCTGAGCAGGAGATAACTATCATTAGTTCATCTTTAAGCAAAGCTATGAAAATAAATTACAAAAAAGGGAACTTGAAGAGAAACACATTTCTAAAATAATAAGTAACGATTCTGATCCAGATTTGGAGATTACGACGGGTAACTTTTCATTTATAGAAGCTTCCAGGATTAATCAGAAAACATACACTTCACTCAGGTTTACTTTAGATTCGAGTAAACCGAGTAAATGCGAAAAATCTTATTGGTAGAAAATTCTCTGTAAAGAAAAAATGGATTAAAGAATGTCTTAACAATTGAGTTATTATAAATAAACATTAATATTGGATCGCTTGTGATATTGTACTTGATAAAACTGGGACAGAGGCAGGGTACCCATACAGGTTCGTGGTTTTCATATTTTGTCAGGGGGTGTTAGTTCTGTAGGGTGTCGTTTTTTTAATTTTTGTTTTAAACCTTTCAGTATTGCTTTGATTAAACATTTATGTTTCTGTGTATGTTGCATTAGGCCTTATTGACCAAACGAAATAGCTTTTGTTGGAGTGTACACACGAGAACTAAAACAACGGACATAGTCTTGGCAGTACAGATGAGCTGCCAGCATTATCCTTGTACGTAAACTTTCGATATATTACAACACAGTACAGAACAGGGAACTCCAATCGACTTGCGTGACCCGACGAGGGCATATCCGATGGTTAATACACGGTGCATAATTACCTCGGCCAAATCGCGACGATAAAAGGCGGATCAAGTCAGCTAGGCCAGGGGGAGGAATATTGTTCAGACGGTGTATGTAATGTTTGCCTTATTACTTAAAGACAGTATTGTTACATATTAAATACATAGAATAGATAAACATATAATTTACAACAGAGTGGTGCTAGAAACATAAACTTGGTTTCAAGTGAAGGCAGAGCTCTTTTTTCGGTCAAGAATGTTTATCCTGACATTGTTGACCGTTTCTTAAACGTTTAATTTGCCTTTGATATGAAATTTTTTTTACAAGGAGTTAAAACTCGGAAAAGCTTACACGTTTTGAAGATTGTTCAGACTTGAGAATAATCCACTTGGAATCATTTTTAGTTGGTTTCTTGCGAAAATTCTAAAAGGTTTACAGAAAACATATTCTTGGTTTTTACTATTAGTCTTTGCTTCAGGAAATGTTAAATGTCCTCACGCTACTTTGTCCTCCCCAACACGCAAATATTCTGTAACTTAAGTAGACTCACATTTACTTCATGTAACGTTACGAAACTTGCTCCGGAATAAGTGAAAACGAATCACATTTCGAATTTGTCTTCTCATACCTTTAAATCATTTTTTATCTCCTTCATATTAAAGATGATTGTAACCGTAAAAATGTTAAATAATATTAAGCAATGTAGTACGTGGTTGTGATAGCGTACATAGATGTCAGGTTGACTGTCCATTGAAACGTTCCAGGTGGTATGCCAGTGAGTCTGTTATGTGATATATTTCTGTCAGAAATAAAAATATCACAAAGCAAGTTTCAATTACAACGAATTTAAGCATGTGTCTGATATTGTCATTGCTTGTTCAAATACCGGATCCCACAAATGGTATCATGTGATATATTCAAATGACATCATCAATTGTTTCCAGTAGAGTGCCAAGGGGCAGGTGACAGGATCCCACTCCAATCTTTCTTCTTTATTCAGGCGGGGAAGAATTACCGCACAACTACTAAGAAGATACAGCCCCCTTTTCAGCCGCACACAAAGTATTTATAAGCACAACATAGCGTTAAGAGATACCTGCAGTCTAAATATTGCTCATAATGTACCACGTATAACCTTTTTTTTCTGGGTACGACCCATTCTCCCACCCTACATTGGAGTCGAACCCAATGCCCCAGGGCAAAACCCACTACTGTAAATATTCCTTGATTTGCTTTCCGTCCCTCCCCATGAAGGCTCAGACCCCTACATAAATAAGTTGGGAATTTACATTTTGTTAGTATTTACTACCACAATCTTGCGTTAAAAGCCATCGCACATAAAAAACTTCATAGACGTAACGGAATCTAAATATACTTCAGAATACACTATTTGACGTCTGCATTTTTTATTTGTTTAGTATTTCACCTTTAAATTCATGCGCAATTGACCGACTGTCGGCGCTCTGTACAAGGATCACCAAAATGAAAACAGATGGGTTAAACATTCATGTAAATAGTCGGGAAATTTACATTGTATTATGTTTATTATGAGATAATATTACTGTAAACTTTATGTTATACTTAGTTACCAATAAGGCCCGTGCATAATCTTTCTTAATCTTACATTTCCGTGGCATTGTGAGGTAACGTTGGTATTACACTCAACTTTCTTTTTGAACAATCAACGAGGTAAAATGTCTTCTTCGTTTGGTGACAGTCACACGTATGATTGGCACCGCAAGCGGTTGGTTCTGTTGAACACAAAACATTAAAACAACAGGAAATATTTCCCTGCGAAGTATGTAAGTAGTGCAAGAAAGCTCGATAAGTACGATTAAACTTGCTTTCTGTAATCAAGATCGTATTTAACATTTTCATAAATAGTGAGCTCAGTTAATAAAGAAGATTAAATTACACTCAATTTAAGGTGCACACATATTAGTAGCATTTTCATAATTTCTATTCTATAGACAACAATGTATCATTATTTAACTGGCACATGCACAATCTACATCTGTGTGCCTCGTTCGATAGTTTCATGAAGCATGCAAATTATATAATAGAACTTCTGATTTGTTTCTTTCAAATATATGAAATAACTTCATTTTTGGGGTTTTTCTTCGTAAATTGACGCCATTTCCGATTTAGACCCTACTGATCTAGTAATCATATGTATTGTTGCAACATAACAAACGAAACTGTTTTTTGTTTCAAAAATATCTGTACTAACATATTGATGGTTATAGAGTGGATATTGAATAACTTACTCATTTCTATTCTTACAGCTAGTTGCTTGTACTGCAGGGCGTCATCGATTGTCGTTCCATGAACGTAGCAAAATAACATTAACAAGAGCCAGAACCACATTTTGCCATGTGCTATCACAAAGACCAGGAAACGATATCGCTTTGCCACTGAACCATTTACAGTATATAAGGCTGTTCTGTATATAAAGGTAGGTTACTATGAAACTGGAATATTTAAAGAGTCGTAAGAGTTTTAGCTAATAATATGGTGTATTAATTGTCGCTTTTTTTTTTTATCGAAAATCGTTACGTGGTACTGTTCATTTATCGTAGGAATTTTGATAGCTAGATATGCTTTTACTTCCATTTGGTTCACTTAGATGGTCGTTATTACGAATAGAAAAAGTTCAAATGTAGGAGGCACTGTCAATAAACGTACGTGTGAACAAGGTCATAGAAACAAGTTAGATTGTTGAAAGTCACCATGTTATGAATATTAAAAACTAAACTATTTCACATCCCGGCTATCCCTTAGTTCTAAAAAGGTTCAATACTAGAATGTTGGGTGTGCCAACCATTTTTGTGAGTGCAATAATTATATTGTTTGGAAGCACATATGGGATTTTCATTTGGTTTCAGTTTAATATCTTTCATGATATATTCTCTGTGTAGATACGCCTATCTTTAACCGAGGGTGGAAACTGTTATATAGAATCAATACTTTATTGGATCAATTCCTTTTAAACTAGATAGACAGAAAATATAAGATGACGGAACTTGTGAATGTGCAAAGGAAGGAAAAGACGGGAGGAGAGAATGGGAAAGTGGAACTTAAAAAGGCCGAGGTGGTTAAGTCATTCCCTTCTAATATGTTGAGACAATGTGGTTATATTGTGCAAAGGCTTTGTATTCACAAACTGTATCGGGCTCGGTTATCTGGAGGTCCAAAGCCTTGAAGGATTGTATCCGATATACTGTTGTTTGGAAGGAAAACAGTTTTTTCTCTCTCAATAAAGTATGTGTGAGTAAGTATGTGTTAGAGGTATTGTCTTTCATATTTGATCAATTACTAGACAATAACTTGAAATAGTTGCTCCCTCTTTCGATGGCTGTACAATTCATCACTAGAAGTGTGTCTTTTAAATGAAGATACATTAATCTTATCATAATCCTATAATAATCTTAACAAAATCTATTACCTTTTTTTCGTACTTACTTCCCGTTGCTATTATTCAATCTTTCGTTAGTAATGTCTACAAAAGATACACAATAACAAGTGGAGGAATCACTATCAGGTAAAACTATCTAGTCTTCTGTTGATATTTTCATACCAGCTCGAGGACGATTGATAAATGATAATTGACGTATTAAGATAAATTCAACGTTGTAACATTTTAAACTCACCTAACGACCAGTAACGAAACGTTGAATCTTCATCAATATTAATCAGTATTTTCAAATACAAAACCGTTAATCAGTGTGTGTTAGTGTAATCCACATCAGCGAACCAAAAGGCACACATCTGGTACGAAGCCAGCAAAAATCTATTGACAGCAAGTAAGTTCATCGTCATCAGAATCGTTTGTAAAGTAAGGATACAGCATGTAAATTGTCGTTATATCTTATGTGTATGACGTTATTTATTAAGGAAAAGACGCAGAGTTCCGCTTTCTTTTGAATTTGCTTTCAATTTCGTTTCTTAAATACTGAAACCAGATAGTTGTTTTTGTAAATTCACACCCATTAGCCTTTACATGTTAGTATAAAGCAGGTCATATTGCATCACTAATATCATTAAATACATTGAATGGGGCAAATGGGATTCACCTTTAGTTTACCAGGGCCGACTGGGGGTAATTAAGTGGAAAATTGGAGGGCAAAGAACAGATTGACTTTGGAAGATTGTAGGCATTTGCCACCTGTAATAATTAAAGCTAGTTCTGTTTTGGTGACAGGTTTGAGTCATATTAAAATCATTAACTTGTATCCTTGAGTAAGACTCTTCATATCAAGTGTCTCTTCTGTATGAACCGTTGAGGTTATTTGTTCATATAATGAGTTACATCGGATTATTGCGTTATTGTGGTATAATGAAACTGAAAAGATTTTCCACACCTCTGTTTCTGGGTGTGACATGTTACCAGTGACAAGATGGTACAGATAGTAAGTCGTCTCAGGCCTTACATTGATATATTAATCTATATTAAACAACTATAAATTCCATAAATGATTGAGAACTCATTGAAAACCCCTTCATTAAGAGTAGTCCTTTCATTTGCACGCATTAGTTCATCCACTTTGCAGATCGCATAGTACATTAATTGTAGTTCCGATTTCCTTTAACATGTTGAACATGCTAATATCTTTGTAAAATAGGATAGTCAAGGGCTTAGGTTTGGAACTGTGTTGTCGTTGGTGTACGTGGTCCTTCCGTGATTGATTGGGTTTAAGGCAAGAAATGTTCGGTTTTAAAATACAGATATTAATGGAAAAATTCGAAACGCGGTCACGTTGCCCGCATATTTATAATTTGTATAATTTATCTGCTATGAAGGTGATACACTCTGAACTATTATTTTCCTGTACTTTCATCGAGAAACAGAAGTGAAAATACCCAAACACTTGTCAGTAAACTAAAGAGGCATATCAATTTTTTCTCTTGCATTTATTCAGCGGTAGTACGTACTGTACTACTTAGTACTTATATTGGTTGTAACACAAACTAATTGAAACTAGTGTGTAAGCAAGTAGGGGTGTAGGGTGCAACGTTATACTCAAGCAACACGATTTGGTTAGAAAACGACCAAATAAATAAATGTATAGAGTGTATTGAATTTTCAGTGATTGTATTATGTTATTTATCAACTATTGCAGCAGATACTTAGTTTCATTGTAGTGGATAAATGAATGCATGCCGTAAACTTCATTACAATTGTAATATTGACAATTTACAAAACTGTCGTTTTCGTCATTTTTTTAAATAGTTCATCCTTTAGTAGGATGATTATTGTGAAATAAAAGGCAGTTAAGGGCCAGTTTTTGTAAAGGAGGTTTGTTCCATTCGCGAAATTGCTGTTACTTGAGTTGCTAACGTAGCGTTCTATGGTCACCAAAACTGGTAAATACATTTTTAATCATATCTTAAGCTGAATTACATTTAATCTATAGTAAAAACTCTTATAATCGCACCAAGTGTATGTATGTAGGAATTTCCGTTTCTGTGAAAGGCGACCGAAGTAGAACTTAGCAAACGATAGTAGAGTGCGCTGTAAGAAAGAACATAGCAAATGAGAAGGGAGACAATAACAGCTAACAGCTAACAGACAGAAAAATAATAATAAACAAAGAGAAAGAAACGTTACGAACGAGAGACACTGAGGTGAAACGCCAAGCAAGCAGATGTCACAGAACGAATTAGAAATAGGATGATGTATTTTTTCTTTCATGATTTGAAACATGATTGTGTACCTTGGTGAGCGATCCTATTTCGTGTTATTGGAAAGGAGATGTTTACCGTAGAATTAAAGCCGTTACTGTTCAGTTTTTCTCGTTTGTATAAAAATCAGTCGTTGATGTTAAACAGTGTCGTCGTATTACATTAGACACAAAATCTCTGGTAATCACGTGCCTCCCCCCCCCCAGTAGCCGACTCGATTTTAGGCTCATATATAGTAGTGTTTAAAATGATAAAAGACAATCCACCGCGATGTCACTAAGCAGCAGCGACATACAAAATACTACACGAAGAAAATTTGCATTAGTCTGAACTCGAGTTAACAGCATGTCCAAAAGAAAACCGGTCACCGTAAGTCTGTACGATAAGACAAAATAGATTAATAAGTAGAAAACTGCGTATAGTGGTGATGCATTCAATATCGAAAACGCTTTATTATTTCTCTAATAAACTATTCTTAAGAACGAGGAAAACAAACTTTAACTGTTTGATTGCATACATTAGCTCAACATACAAATCAAGATATAGGATTACAGGTTAAACATGAAGACAGTGACATTTGTCATGTGGTAAATGGATGTTATACTCTATTGCAAGTCAGAGCAGGCATGTATTTCTTTATAGCTCTTCATTAGTCTGGTTAATATTTTAGCTTAGTACAGTATGTAATAACAGAATATAATGTTAAATATGTTACTTTATAGAATTTGAACTGTTTCTTTGTATTTCTTTGTGCTTTATGATACAGCGTGTCACTAACAATTTGTAACTACAACAAAGAATTAAAGACAGATAAGAGCTAGGTCTACCGTCATTAGAATAAGAAGTGATTTCAAAGCGTATTATACTTAATACTTACTTTCTACAATATAATGACTGACCACGAAAAACATGCAAATGTAACATACCATGACATAGCGATCGTTGTTCATTAACAATTTATAAGAGAGGAACTCCTACATTAGCTGTTCATTAAACAGTCTTTACATTAAAGCTATTCCGATGATTTTTACAGAACACACAATTCTGAGAGCATTTTGCGTCATATTCCTTATGTCATTTTTCGAGATGAAGGGATTACATATACTGAATAGCTATTTCATGTACAGCATTCTGCGTTTTCCCTTTTGAAGAAAAACATAGTACAATAAGTTTCAAAACATATTAAAAGTGACGACAATGGAACCTCAGCGACAGCGTAAAGAAGTAGTAACTACTGTTAAAATGTTATCTGACCAATGTTAATGACTTCAACAACAACAAACAAGACAAGTTCATCAGCAACGTTGACTATTTAAGTAGACTACGTTTCATATTTGCCGCCGCGGGGTTTATCCATTAATCAGTGAATGTGTTATTAATTACATTGCTTGTCGTAAATGATTGCGTTGAAATACGACGCCAACCATTTACGACATCTGAGAGCTAAGGGGTTACTTTGAGTTACGCGGGCAATTTATTTCGGATTTCGGTGATAACATGAACAATTTTGACTTATTTCAATGTAAAGCTAATAAGATGTGTATTTACAATGTTCGTGTGGCTGAACGGCAACTCAAGAAAAGGACGACAAGTACATTTTTCATGCCAATGAAGAGTTTTTAGAAAAAATATTTAAAGTGCTAACATAATAAGTGCTAACATTCCATAACATAATCTGGGTTGTGAGAAAGGGACTTGACAGATATACACATTTAACTATTAAAAAATAGCATTTCTTAGTCAGGTCAATATTCCGAGACTTTGATTGAAGAAATAGTCATATCGCTTTTAGAGCCGACAGTTTAGATGTGTAGATGTGGAACCAATTCATAATTACATGGAAAGGTAATCGATGTAGTTTCTTTGACACCGTCTTTTGATGTAACGGTACGCGGTAAGTATTGCCTCACCTGTGATTTAAATGAGAGAAATAACGTTATAGTTTGCTTTCTAGAGAATATACAAATAAACTTGGAGAGTCATAACTTTAAGCAACACGCGAAGCTATCAATATACATAACTGCATGGTTTATTCAACATCATTTCTTTAACAGAGATGGTGTAGTCGGTCTTAAAGGTTCAAAATTTGCCAGTTCTACTAATATATGGTAACTCCGCCTTGCTTATTCAACTGTCTGGACCATTTTGGGGGTTCCACTCCTGGTGATTTTGTTCAACATTGACAGCAAACAAAGTTAATAAATTCACCATCACTGAGAGGTCGTCGTCGAAGACGATAATACAACGTTCGCCCGTCTGATATATTTTTTTATTTAAAACATAATGAAACTGCGGTCAGTAAATGATTCAGGGACAACTATTTGAGTACCCAAGACATCACTCTTCATACAAGTTCAGCTGATTGTGCTCTTGTAAATTGGGTAACATGCAACAGCAACGAACAATGGTACTGTTAGCTGTTAAAGTATGAACTATTAAGTTTAAATTTTCTCGCTGATATTCTTAATGTTCTTAATGCAAATAAAACTGTAATACAATATATACACATACAATTAAAAGTACTGTTATCTAAAGTGTATACTCGACAATGAAGAATTATTGATGTTAGTTTGCAGTCTTACTTCACAAATAGTTTCTCCATCTGACACTATTGAAGATGACACAATTTTGAGAACATGTTGTCTAGAACTTTATGGTTATCGATATTCGTTCAAATTTTGCTGTCTGTTTTCCATTTACACTAACAACGTTGATAACGCAAGTTTTCTAAGCAGAGATTCTAGAATATTTCCAATTTGTATTGAGAACAGTCGTACCTGAAACAATAACTATAATGGCCGCGTCTAAAGTTATAATACCAATTGATATGTAATTTCCGTAGTCACTGGACATAGGAACAGCAGCGAAGAGAACGTTCACAAAAATCACAGCCAGGGAAAAGAGCTGAAAGGAGGAAAATTATGGATATAAAGAAAATCAGTGACTTTATATGTGCGCACTTGTTATCGTTTGTTTTCTAAGTATTTGCTTTTGATAACCAAGAAGCCGTTTTACTAGTAGAATACTTTACGTGATCTTTAGACTTTGTAGACTCATGCAATACCTGGAAATCAGAAATGGTTGAACTCGTCACAGCAGAAGCGGTCACGTGACTACTCAATAGTGGTCATGTTAGGTCAACTAAAGGTTTTTCCAAATTCGACTTAACGATTACTAACTATATCACTAACAAAAATGACTCATCCTACGTTGCGATATTAAACACTGATACGGGAGTTCTCGGAGCAATGTATACTTGATTCGCATGCATTTAAAGTTAGTTGCAGGTGCTGTTTTATCAATAGTATATCAAATATTGATGGAAAAAGATGCTATTAACCAACAGGACAAAACTGTTGTATTTACGAACCACGATTTTTATTCATAAGTATAGGTATATCACGCTCTGTCAATCATATGGTTTTTTCTGTAAAACTCCGTTGCCGTTGTTACAAGTATATCGCTAATTTTTCTGGACTCACCTGTAATCGTTGTTCAAAAGGGCTCTTCATTGGTGAAAACTTCACGTGGAGAGTGAGGAACAACACAGACACACCGATAGTAAATAACATGGTCAGTGGATCATCCCATCCTAGTAATGTGATCAACATTGTCTGCGTGACCTTCCTGGCAAGTTCCAGAATTTCCCAAAACCAAAATCCGGGCTTGAAATTCTCACAGAGAAAGTTCAGCCAGACGGGAATGGCACGAGTTTCTGCGTTATTATCACTACTGTTCAATGCGATAGGCTGGCTCATTAAGCTATCTACACTGTTGAGAAGGTTTGTGTCTGGCTCAGAAATATGGTCGTGAGCACGCTCTCTCTTGATATATTTACTCAAAAAAAGTAAGAGCAATACAGGAAAAGATATAACATAAAGAAGAGTAGCAAGAAAAGCAAATATCTGATAATAGATGAGATCACTACAGACAATGTCATAATCAGTGCGAAGCAGAGTGATTGAAATATCATTTTCTTTGTAAACCGCAAATGTATCGCAGGCACCAGGGTAAAAACTGAATATGATGTCACACGTTGATGGATATGTTACAAACAGAATTAACAGGACATACGTCGATAGTGCAGATCTCGTTTCGGCAAGCCTAAGTTTCAGATCATGCGCATCGTAGCGTTTTCTGTACTTGAAATAGACTCTAAAAATGTGTTGACAAGTAAACGCAATCAAAATAACGACAAGGGGAAACAAGAGAGCAATTTTAAATTGGAGCTTAGGATCCAATGAAAGCTTCTCGTGTAAGCAATGTGGTTTCACAATCAACCTCAAAATGTTAAATTCAAGTACCGTCATCCATTCTCCAACATAATGTAACACTCCAGCCCAACTGACACTGTGAAATGCCTCGAATAGCTCACCAATAACCTGGTAAAAACCTAGAACAATTTTGACTCTAGATGATACAATGTCTGCTATGGTTCTCCCCTCTTCTGAACGATTTTGCTTCTTGCTTTTCACAATCACAAACACTAGGAATATGATGAAAATACAAACAGTCATACCGATTTCAAAACAAACCCACACAATATTTGGACACGGAAGGCAAAATCCTAAGACAGAATAATACCCCCTCACGCACTTACTACAGAGCCATCCTCTGTAACCCACCGCACATGAACCAGCTATTCCATCAACTTCATGACTGTTTTTATTCACACAATTTTCAGGTCTTGAACAAGCAAATACTCTGGGAATCAATTGTTGATATTCAACGCTGGATTGATCATAATGTACATTTTCAGTTTGTAGATTCAGTACAAAATTAGAATATTCCATTAAACTTGCATTGGGAAATGTCCAATTCCAGTAATAGCCATGTGAAAGAGCCTTATAATCTTGAGAACAATCCAATCCTTCTTCTAGACATACTGAGCATTTCTCGAATCGATGCAAGCGAGTGTAGTTATTTTTGCAGAGACAGGCTCGGTATCCAGCGAAAGTACTTTGTTTAGTTCCTTCGGGACACAATATGCACTGCGTTGCTGACGAGCCATTTCCATTTTTAACGAAGCTACCGTTATGACAGTGAAGACACGAATTGGTTCCGATATCATCTTGATAAAAACCACCTATAGGAGCAAGGAAGGCTACTGATAAATATAATCAATCTATTAAATTCCAAATGAGGCTTAAGCTATGACATATTATAGTGCAATATTTTGATATGCTCCGATACTCGACATCAAGTAATCTTGTGTTCGTGGACGTTGTTGATCTAAATGATTATAGATCTCATTTGAAATTGAAATCAGACTCTGTTTGCAGCATTTGACCAGTAAACGTCGATTTTGTACTGGCGGAGAACCAAAATACCTCGCACTTGTAAATTTTTTTCAGCGGCCCCAGACTATACCTATCCTTATTAAATCCGCCATTCGTCTTTGCTGATTTCATAAAAAGGATCAATAGACTAATCAGTCGGGAGATTATAATTCCCCCACTCCAACACCCTCCAACACCCTCCCACCCCTGAAAGCCTGTAAACAATACTGGCATACTTAAGTAGTTCGTTAAGATTTTTACTCACCTGCCGGGCAAGGAGTACATTGGCCACTTTCGTTACCATAGCTACCAGGGGGACAAGGTCGACATATAGCTGTCCGAGAGTTCAATGTACAATTGAAGCCTTGGTGTCGTAGGACCTCATAGAAGATATCTTTACGTCCCCTAAAAATTAGTTTAGGGACAAAACTGCTGGTAACGCATTCACTTTGAAGAAAAAAAAAACAAATAAACATTTGCCATGTGAACGCGTTAACAGGACGGTTGTGGTTTTTATTTTCTTATTAGTGAGTTGGATGAATGAACAGTTGATAAAATAAAATCTGCCTAAATGTTAACGAACCCTTTGTTTACTGCTATGTTTGTTTTAGCTGATATTATATTTTATACACCAACGAATACATTAAGCGTTTATAAAGATATAGCATTTTCAGGTATATGTTGCATTCACGCAGCGACTTTCATGAAAACAATATATAAACGGAAAGTGTAGTTGCAGTTTATTTATCTCAGATTCGTGAGAACACGTCTACCTATTCGTATTTACGTTGTTGAGTGCTATCATTTGAAGATTAACAGAAATACCATTTTTTTATTATAAACGCTATGAAGAATTTGTTTTGTATTTTTACTTGGTTTTTACAATACCTGGTGATACTTCTGTTTGACATTGGCAGAGACTTTAGGTAACCACAGCTAAGCAGTCTGTTAGGAATAATAATGATGCAAACATATTTACTGTGAGTTAATATCTGTTCGTTTTGAATCTTGAAGTGACCAACTGATGTAATGACAATGTTGGACTCATATATTGCCATAAGTATTACCGTGGAATTCTATTCTGTCGTGGTATAAAACACCACATTTGTGAATTCATATATATTGATATTTTACTGATTTATTTTTGATCGGTATTGGAAAATCAAACCATCCTTCAAAAGAAACGAGGACATTAGACATAACATTTATAAGTGTAACAAAGCAACATAAATCCACAGAACATACATTCCTATGTACAGGATAAGGACCAAGGGTGCTCAAAATGTAAGGATATGAATTGTTTTGGACAATGTCCAATGTTGTGTTAATAAACAACGGCTTAGAAAGAGTGAACAAAAGTTTCAATGTTTTAAAAGATGCAAAAAAGCACCAGTTCTTAACTTACAGTGTCATATGAGCGGGCATACATTCGAGAGCATTCGTTGAGATGTATTCCAGAAGGTTTTTGTAAAGATGTCTTTGATGGACACAAAATGAGAAATGACGCGGAGTTAACAAAATAAAATATATTTTCACGGTTACTAAATATTCGGATGAAAAGAAGAAAAAAGCAATGAAACATCAGTCTAAAAACTGTGCATTCTATTCATTTACGAAATGTTATGTTGTCATCATTATAAGCAGGAGGGTAGATAGGTTAGTGGATGTGACCATCCCCTCTCATCATCAGTTGGGGGGGGGGAATGTCTCAAATGCCTCAAAACAAATCACTCCCATCCTTTTCCAACCTGATACAATGTACGTACTTAAAAACACAGCCTGTCGTTCAGAGATACTCTATAGGCTTAATTATTACCTCTATATGAAAGTCGGTTACAACTTTAGCCGTACCATGCCCTTATATTAAGGTTCATTCCCCTCCTTAACTCGGTCGCGGAATGTTGAATTTGACTCCCTGACCCGGCCCTCTACACCCACTTAACCAACACATTCACATTCCTCCGCACGCCACTGCTGCCAACAAGAAAAACAACCATTGACTGGTTCGACTGGTACTCACAGAGTTGGTTTTAATTTCGTCTTCGTGAATGAACAGTTCTGGAGTTTTGTAATTTTGTTGTTAAAGAGGTAGCTTTGAAATAAAATGAAAGTTACTTAATGTCATTCATCCATGATCTCATGAAGCGAAGAGAAAACACGTAACAAAAAACATGATGAAATGGATTAACTGATAAGACCAAGTTCTGACTTACATGTTTTTAGTAGGCATGTCTGCAAAAGCATTTTCCTCCACTTCACTGATTTCGTTGTTATTGAGAAATCTTAAACCGAAAGAAGAATACAAGTGTTAAACAGATTGATGGATGAAATGATGTTATTATGTTATGGTTTATATAAGACTATGAGCCGAAAACATAAACCTGGCCAGTCTACAAACAATCAAGTATGTTACTCACATATGTCCTAGTCTACTAAATCCATCGAAGAATGCATGTCGAACACGAGTGAGGTTATTCCGTTGCAATAGTAGGATCTGCGCGCTGTGTTTCGTATGGCTAGAATTAAACAGCCCGAACGGTATTTCCGTTAAACTGTTGTTTGAAAGGTCTCTGCAGAATATGATAAAATAACAAGTAAAGAGACCAACAAATATAACGCGTGTGAACAGAAAACGACTGATAATTTCAAGGATTAGGATTTGACTTTGTGTGATCTGATTTGGTTTTAAATTTAAATGAAAAAATATTAGAGAACAATGAGAATATGCGTCAATCACGATGAATGAGTATAAAAGTTAAAAAACAAAACAAATTATATTCATCTGATTATTTACGTTAAAATGTCTTTATTTATTCATTTAATCATTAAATTGGCACAATGTTACCAATGGCAGTGGTAAGTGTAGAAAATGCCAACTTTCTTTAACGTTGTATTTAATTTAATGTCAATAAAAGGTGCGTAGGATGTTCGTTGGTTAAGAGGAAAGCTGTATGTGTATTATGGCTACTATACACCCGAGAAGCAGGACTAGGCCTATGTCATTTTAAGCTCTCTTTAAAGTAGGACATATATCTGCATGAACTGTTCATAGTTTGACTACTTGGTGGTATTTTCATAAAAATAAATTTACATAGTACTTTATGGAGTTATTAAAATTATTTACATGCAATAACTGATTGTGATATTACTAAAGAGATTCGCCGGCAGTTGTCGAATGTTGTTTCCAGAAAGTGACCTGCAAGAGATGTTTTGGAAACAGATTATATATATATATATATATATATATATATATATATATATATATATATATATATATATAAATAATCTGTGTGTGTGTTTATGTTGCACATATTAATATTACAATTTTGTTTGACATCGGCAAAACAAAGTGTTGCAACATTTTGTAATTAACGTTCATTAGCTGACATACACACATATAAATATATCTATAACAGACCTTTTGGACACATTATCATTTCCTACGATAACAATTTATTTGTGAAAATATTTGTTGTGACCTGGTTTAGTAGGAAATGACCCACATTAAACAAACGTTACATGATATTTGAAAACCTTGGTAGAAAATTAAAATGAAATGGAAATACTTTCGTAATTTGTATCAATGATATGAAGATTTGAATGACATGAAGCAGTGTCTGTGTGATGGTCTATTTTCATATTATCACCACAGTTGGCAGGTAATATCATACAAAAATTGTCGTCGGCCACAGTAAGAAACCAACGGTCATTGCCGTTCATTATTTGACAAAGATATATGTACAACACGTGAAAACACCGCAATCATATTAAATCACCCCTGTTTCATATAATATGAAAACAACCAGTCAAGCAGTACTTCACATGAATAAGATTAATAAAGCTTTGGCTAAAAACAACTTTACTCACAAGTAAGGAATTTCCTCTAGTGCGTTAAAGTAGCCTTGATGAACGTGATGTAATTCATTGTTGGAAAGATCACTATAGAGAACGGAAATGACATTTAAAAAAGGGAGTAGATATTTTCCTGTAGTTATTAAAAGTAACAATGGTATTTCCAGCATTGTTTATTAAAAACAGATATCAGAAGAGACGAGTTGCTACTTCAAGTCTCACATATCACTGCATTAATGTATATCCATATCCCAACTCATTGCGCAGCCTTCAACTGTGAAAAGTGTTGCATAGCTAGATAGTAGTTAACTCTACCGAGACATTAGGAAATGGGCTGACATTTCCAATCCACATGGCTTGGAATACTCAGAATGAAGCTTCTACAATGGTACTTCTAGGCCAGAACAGATGGATCGTATAGCTCGACAAATGAAAAGATCTCGCTCAGCTTAAATAATTCACTTTGCACGTATGATGGGTGTTATTCCATTCGTTTTACATTGCGTATCTGGACAGGATAACTACAATGAAATAGTAACGGATACCTCCCAATACTTACAGGTAGGATATGTTCGGTGTTGACTTGAAAAATCCAAGGGGTATGTCAGTTAGTTGGTTATCTGATAAGTGTCTGTGTTGGAATAGAGAAATCCAACTAAATGTGATCGCATTGTAAGGGCTTAGCAATAAATGATTAACCGAATCAAACATGTAATTTTCAGCAAAGCAAAGGTGAGATTGAAGTAATAGGGCAACACATACTATTACCAGGGCCTGGCAGGTAATAATAGAAGGAACAAGTACATAATACAATATGATATCATATCAAATAATACTTTTATGTGAGTGCAAATATGACCACCTCACTATTTATTTTATGCAAATTGATTGTACTACTATTAAAAGGTACTCTGGATATTGTGTTTTGTTATTGGATCTAGTTCATTATTCGCTTAACGATGTTTTACAGTGGTAAAATAGTTTAATTAAAAGAAGAATACTCCTTACTTACAGTCGTTTAAGTTTGGTATTACTTGAAAGCAAGGTCACTGGTAAAGCCTCGAGTCGGTTTCCTGACAAATCTCTGTTAGAAATGTCCAATAGAAATATTGATGTTTTAGAATTATATATTTAAAAAGGAGACGAGTTTATGTATACCTTAATAAGGTCGCAATGATCCATGCCTTAATATATATATCGTCGAAACATAAACAAGTTTTGACAATAATCCGTCGTTTAGAGCAACGGATAACTTTAGAGCTCTACCACTCAATCACCAGGTATACAAGTAAAGCGGCTTGCCCCCTAACAAACAAATCATGAGCTGGATACTGGATGGAAAGTGCACATGAAGTTGATGGTCTGGGGGACGTATTATGTGTAGATGACTCTGTGTGATCATTACATTTTATTCTGGAATGGTTTATCAGTTCATAAAAAAGGAACGACTATTTATTAGAGAAGTTTATACCGTATAACACACACTTACATATGTTCCAATTCTTGGAGAAGAGTCCAGCGGGGATTTCTCTGAGCAAGTTGTATGACACATCTCTACGATAATTAAGAAAAATACGATCATTAAGAATATGAGTGTTTCTACTAGAACTCAAAGGTGTAAGAACAGGAACTCTCCCTCAATTTTATTTAACTAGAGATGCCTTCCACGACAGTATTTATCATTTAGCTGGAATAGTTTCAATGTGCAAATAGAAAGCCAGGCAATTAAATGTTACACCTTTCGTTTAGTCAACCTTTTTGAACGTGTACCTTTCATGTTTATCAACAAATATCGACATTTTGCGGTAAAAAGCGAAACTGTGAAATGCGTACAGTATAGAAAAGTAGGAGTTTGGATATGAGAATCTGGCTATTATTGCATCTAGAAACCATTCTTATCACTATCCTCACCCGTTTAGTGTTTATGTATTTAGTTCTTTTAAATGCAATATTCAAAGATTAACGGCCACATTATACTAAATAGTCTGGCAATTGGGCCATTGTCCATAGATGTTACAACTTCACCGGGAAAGAGCATTACAACAAAAACAGTGGCAGCCAGTGCTGTATTACACTTACATGCTTCTAACTTCATGATTCCTGGAAAAAGTGTCTTCGTGCAAGCTCCTCAACTGGTTATGTGATAACTTCCTGGACCAAAAAAGAATCATAAATTCATATTGAACACTGACACTTTAATTTATTGTTTTCCAAATAAATTGCGGATTACTTTTGCCCTCGCACAAGGCTATCAGTCACACCTTTGATAGCTGATTAAGTCCTTGTAATTACTGTGCACTCTATTTACTTAACGTAGCAAGTAAAGAGAGCAAAATGAAACGGATATATTGTTCGTGATTCTTTGTAGTTTCATGACATATGGAAGTGTTTCTTGAACAGATTGGCTCAAGTCGGGCGTAACATTGCGTGACATGCTTATTTCTCTGTTTATTGTAGTAGAGCTAATTCTGTTAACATTTTCCATTAGTAAACGCTTTCTACGTTAGACATTTGCTCATTTATCAACAGAAAATATCAGCTTTTTAAGAAATCACTTACAAAAGAGTAGACACCTTGGTGACTTCTGCAAATACATCGAGGGGTAGTCGCTCTATTACGTTAGCAGATAATATTCTGAAGAGAGAAACATCAAAATATCTCGAAGAAGAAGATACTAGCACTAGTACACAACTGCAGTACGTTCTATGCAATTGCACTTTATACCAAGACAGAGCCAAACTTATAATGTTACTTACGACCGACGTGTACGTAACGCAAAACGTGTTTATTACTGCAACTAACCTAATCATTTGGCTACCAGAATTCAATCGCAAAACATTCCCTACTTGCGATATATATTCCGTTAACGCATCGCTCATTTAAATAGTAGCAATTAAAAAAGACAGAAATGTGGCAGTGTGTTTTCTTCATAACACATAAATATCAACACCCCATTTTTACAACAAAAGTTGAAGTTAAATCAGAAGCTTCGCGTTTCGAATATTATTTCACCGTGGAATTATTGTTTACATTAACTTAAATATGTTGGACCACTAGAAAAGTATTACATATTATCGTCCTCGAACCGTCGATGAAAGCACCAGGCAAATTCAAGCAGAAGATCAGAATAACTAGACAGAATAACTAAACAAGATAAATAAATCCCAAACTCTTCTGAAATACAAGTGTTGTTTTGGTTTTACACATACATTGATGTTAGGTTCGTTGTTCTCTGAAACAAATCTTCAGGGAGGACCGTTATGGAGTTGTGGGCGACCTCTCTGAAAAGAACAATGAATATGGAAAGTGAGAAGAAAATAGAATGTTAATACTAAGTAATACAAGTAACTACTTTTCGATCAAATTAGTTCCCTAGCACATGACACTTCAACTAAAGAATTCTTGTAACTCCTTTATAACAATGACAAAAGTGACTGGTCCTCTTGCCTATTTTTACTATTGATTGAAATTCTTAGCGTCACTCGAGAGTCTCCAGCAGCAACCACATCTATTACCGTTTTAGATATTTTATCGAACGCAAGATGAACCTACTCAAAACAATATTAAGAAAAACGATTTCATTTTTTGTGTGTTTGGCGCACATTACTTAGATTATGTCCGGACGTAAAGCCACAATTAATACAGTACAGTCAATTCGCCAGTATTTTAGCCCTATGTTGATAGACTCAACAGTGGCATTTGTTGTAACAAGTGTAATGATTGAAGACGATATCAAAAATATACTTACACGATTTGCAAATTTGGTACATTTGCAAGAAATGACTCCGGTAAAGTACGAAGACCGTTCCTAGATATTCTACTGTAAAATATAATTGCCGGGAAAGATATAAGATAATTTTTGGTTTTATAATTGCCATTCAATACAAGTGAAAGGAGCTAATAGGCAAAGAACTCATACTCACAGTATTTCCAATGCTTGTGTTTTCCACAAGAGGTTCTCCGGTAGAGCTGTTATATCGTTTCCAGCCAATTGTCTGAACATGAACACAAGAACATTGTGAATTTTGAATGGACATGGCTGTTGCAAATCATTTACAAGATGCATGTTTACTGAACAGAACTAGTTATAAAGTATATGTTATGAAAAGAGAAATATAAGCAATTCTTGTGTACTTGAGTTCTAATCATTTACTTTCTTAAATCTTAAAAAATATAATAACAAAAATAAAAATAAAATAATTTTTGATTTTTCTAATTGCTATTCAATACACTTGTCATTTAGCCTTTAAAGAAGATCCTGGTAGGATCGAAACGTCAGGCCAACTTACTTTTACACTTTAACTTTGATTTTTCTTATCACAACAAATATATCTGAATTAGCGGGCGAAGGTACTTATTATTTTTGACAAGGTATTGCACCAGAAGGAACACTAATTTACTTCTTTGGGTAGTATGTGTTTGCTTGCCATGGTCTTACGAACACTAAATACGTTCAGGTTACGTCCACATATGATGTAACTATCTGACGTAAAGTACTCTCTGATCAACTGATGTCATCTTCGTCATCGTCATCGTCGTCATCTTTATTGTTATGTTATATAAACGTATGTGTTGGTACAATATACTATCAAAAGAACACTGGTACCTTTGAAAGTTGTTGATATAGCAACAGCTAAAAAAGTTATTGAAACAAATGTTGCGTCAGTGTAGTATCCTTACTATTTATGCAAGGAAACTTGACGGAGACCTTACATTTGTGCAATCATTGTTTGATATTCCATTCTACATTATTCTTTGCCTTGACTGAAAGATATATGTATGATTTCGCGGGAATATCTCTGTTCATAGTTTGCTTATAAAGTAAAGTGAGAAGCAAATAATTGAAATAGATAACATTACAAGTTTGTGAAAATGAAAGGCCATATATACTTACATCTGCTTGACATTTGTGAAATGTGAAAACATCGTAGGACACAATGTTCTGATCCTGTTCTTTGATAAATTGCTGAAAGATATTGACATAAACATTTGATAACTTTCTGAAGCAACACATGATCATGGTTGTTTATGAAGACATAAAAAAATATATAAATTTAAGAAATATGTTACAATTACGCACAAAAGACAACCTTGTAAGTGAGTACTTTTACAAATCAAAAGAAACTGTGGGCTTAAAGTTCTTACATATTCTCAACATTGCTCAATTCCATAAAAATACCACACTGTAGGTCTGTCAGTTCATTTTCGTGTAGATCCCTGATGGTCAAACAGATAAATTTAAGTTAAACTTGATACACTATTTAAACTTAAAACAATGGAATAAGTTTTAGGTCCTATTTTTGTTAAAAAGAAACAGTCAAATTCCTGCATTTCAATGTTGAAAAGGAAAGGCTCAAACACAGATGTTACAATTATTTTACAGTGAAATAGAGATCAGCAATGTCGAAAACCACTGAAGTTCCTGATGCATTTTTCTTGTGTTCTTCTACCAAGCTTATTTATTTACATCGGTTACGACGGTGTGATCCATAGTTGGTCTTTATTCCGTCTTTTTTATCGGAAGGGAACTGTGCGGATTATTAAAACGATAAACTGAAAGTGATGAACGATTACGATTTCCTCTAAACTTCGACATTTCCCGTTTAACAGATGATCAGTTTCAACATGTGTACTTTACAAAGTGTAAATTTAGATCTTAACTGCCCTGAAACCGTTTGGAATCAGCAACTGTTCATTGGAAAGATATGTATGCCACTTAAGTGATATTATCTATTTTTAATAAAAGGTGATGAGATATTTACAGTGTTTGCAGAGCTTGTAACCCTTGGAAAAGCCTTTGTGGTAGTTGACAGAGAAGGTTTGATGAAAACATACTGTGAAAGTAGAAAGTTGAAGGATTTAAGGAGTATTATTTCATAACTAGTTAAGCCAAAATAAGGAAGTAAAATTAGATCGATTTACTGAAATAATAAAGAAAATGTAGAGACAAAAAGATATTGCTACAAGACTATCGCCCTAACGATTTTGTTAAAAAACATATTGATACTATTTATATATATATATATTTATAAATATATATATATATTTATATATTACATATATTATATTATATGTATATATTTATTATATTACATATTTAGCTTTATTACATATTTTTCAATGCCGGTGTTTTGCGAAAGAGACCGTCTGGTATTTCTGACAACTTGTTTCGCTCAAAAGATCTATGAAAGGGGGAAATGGATATAATTATTCGTTAATCAATAAGCGGCATAGTAGTATATACAGTTTTTAATTAAACTTTATAACAAGAACGACAATATGTATTTCAATTATCACTGTCGGCGCAGAAATAGTTTCACCTTACTTTCTTATCTGACTTTACATTGTAGTATGCTGTTGTCAAATACTGTAATGATTGTAACAAATTAACATCGATTTTCACTTCTCTTTATAAAGGAGTGGCTTATCGTTAATTAAATATAATTTGAAGATCGAATTAAATTTTTTACATTGCCAAATATATTGATACATAATCATTTTGACACCAATTGTAAACCCATTTAATCAGGAAAACAATTATCTAACAGGGTCTTGTTACCGTGTTTTGCAAACTTACACATGTTTAAGATGTGGTGTCTTCGCAAACAGCTCCTTCGGTATTTCCTTGATAAAATTTCGGGACAGATCTCTTACAGAAGAAATGAGAACAAAATTGCAAATTTAAGTTCCAGCATAACTGATTATCAAAAACGTTTGAATAAAATATTTACTCGATAAAATCGTTTACTTACACACGTTCAATGTTCGGTGTGCTTGAAAACAGCCCTTCTGCTATTTCTCCGAGACGATTTCCCCTGAAATCGCTATCGACAGAAAAAAAATTAACATGGGTTATGTTAGTCTATCCATCTTTGGGATCTCAATGATGTTAAAATTGAAATACAAACCCCGGCAATATACAATCTAGACATACAACTCCTGAGTTAAGAGAATGCCATTGAGGTACAGTCTCCATCAGAATTATCCCTCAAGATACGTGGTATTCACTGTTAATTTATTCTTATATCCTCACCATTTCGATCAGAACTGTTACTAACATAAAGTGCACCTCGTCATCGTCTTCTTCGTCACTGTTGTCGTCGTCGTCATCATTTGTGTTTCTTCTGTTTATTGTAAAGCTACGTAGGTTAAAGCCGATGCAACCATCCAAACCAACATCATAACTATTTACAATGATGAAGCAATTGAACTTGTAACTAAGACGAGCCCTGTTAACAACTAACTACTTCACACTTAATATATATCTAGGACTAGGAATTAAGCAAAGGTACTAAAAATTCTAAAAGAGTCGATTTGCACAATTTTGGTGAGAAAGAAGCATTTGTAGAAATGAATGAACGTTCCTATATATATAAAAATACTATAGACCTTGAGACTATAGACTATACTATAGACCTTGAGAATACCAGCAATAACGAAGTACCAATGTGAATGTAAAACTTATTACTAAAGCTTCAAAACATGTAACTCTCTATCACCCTCCAAGTGGATAGCAATTGTAGTATGTTTAATTTTATTGGGTTCCCTGATAAAATCAAAGATAATATCATGGCTCCGCGCAAATGATTTCGAGATGTCATTATAATGACAGTATTACCATTTTTTAAATTAATTTATTTGTTTTATCGCCAATTGTGTACAATGGGAAAGGAAGTCTCCTATAAAGTCTTAAAAAGACTTAACAAGGTAGGAGACTCCCTGGGAGAAAAGAAAAATGTACAAATCTATATAATAGTATATACGTGAGGATTAAATATACAGTAATGATATCCTCATGATGCTGAGATGGATACGTGCATAGATTATATAATACTAGTATGAGTTAATAAATTACTTTTTCAAATGTCTGGTGAATGTGGGTTTTCAAGTTATAGACTTCAACTTTGTTGATAGATCATTCCAAATTTGTATTGCTCCATTACGAAGACCGAATTTCCCTATGTTACTATGGTAAAAATTGCAATGAGTGTTGTCGGCTTGTCTTGTGTGATGGTTATGTAAGACTCTGTTACAACATATAAAGTCATTAAAAGTGACTAGCAGTAATCCATTCATGCTTTGTAAGCAAAGGTAGCAAACTTGACTGTTATAATATCACCAAGTTTTAAATAAATTTAGGGACTTAAAAATTCCACTAGTATGTGCAAGTGGTGGGGCATTAGCAATATGACGTATATCCCTCTTTTGGAGAATATTTAGGCGGTCAATGTTAACCTTGTATGTAACAGACCAAATAGTTGTTCAGTAGGATTGGTTTGGCATAACTAATGTTTTTAATAGAGTATTCTAAAGACATGCTGTTGGAGGACAAATTTCAGTTTAGATAATATACCAGTAATTAAGCTAAAATGTTACATACTTACGAAATATGGTTATTCCAAGAAAATTTGCTATCAATATTAATACCAAGAAACTTAGTTTCAGTTTCACATTTTATTATTTTATCGTCCATCGTAATATCCTTATCCCAACGAAATGCTCTTCTACTACTAAACACAATCTACTTAGTCTTATTAATATTAATACTTCAATTGTTTGCTGCGAATCAATCACAGAACTTATCCAGTTCACAAGAGATTGGTGTCATCGGCAAATAAGACTCTATGAGCGATGTTCGAGACATGGCAGATATCACTAACGTATATAATAAACAAAAAAGGACCTAATACAGAGCCCTGAGGCACACCACAGGCGATTTCACCAAGTCCAGAATTTAAGTTCTTGTATGAAGTATATTGTAACCTATTTGGGACATGACTGTCTAGCCAATTTATGGTTGTTCCTCTGATTCCGTGGAAAGATAGTTTGGATAATAAATGGATTGGTTAATTGTGTCGAATGCTTTGGACAGGTCGAGGAAGACGCCGATGCAAGTGATAACAGTTGATAACACAAAAGTAGTCATGATGATATTGCTAATCGTGTGAATGAAGTCGAGACATTACGTACAAAATTCAACCGGAAAATCATTATGGCCATAATGCATTAAATATATACTTCATAAGCTAATAGGACCAGAGGAAATATTTATATTAAAATTATGTACATTAAGTGCCATGAGAGAAAGAACCAAGAAAGAATGAATTTTGAGAGATAAGCCTTCTAGGCAACATACTTTAGTTTTCTAACTACATACTGTTTACTACTATTTGATAATGTATAATGAACACAATTATAACACTTCGTGTTCCGAATACATTCTTTGCAAAACGGCACACACTAACTCACTTATTTATTGTTAATATTCATTTTCTTGCTTTTATATTAATGATATACTTTCATCAACTTCTTGAAATGTAGAGTTACAATAAGGTTCAAATGCTTACAACCTGATTAGACTTGGATTCCCGTCAAATATTCTGCTGTCCAGGTTTGTAATGTAATTATCACCAAAGAACCTGAAACGATAACAAAAAAACGGTTGAAATCTTCCACAAGAAATGCTTCAATTAACAAGAGCTGTATTCAAGTCAACATATCCTGAATAACAACAGGTTATTATAGTTCCTAGTTTGAGCGATTTAAATACCATGTATTGGAATGTACTTTTTCCTAGCATCCCTAGTATAATCTTAAGTTGGTAACGTAAAACTGATTAGTCGACCAAATTTCATCAACCAGTGTTCCGTACCATTAATTACTATATGGTCAAAATGAAGACTGCTCCTACGGCTCATACTATATCCAACAAAAGAATAAGAGAATTGCTTCTGAAAGGTAACTTTCTGTGTTACGTGGTTCATGGTAAATCAAATACTGACATAAGACAACAATATATCATATTTGGATTACTATGCTATACATTAATTTTCAGTTCATACAATTTTTGAGTGTTTATGGGAGACAGGAGGTGTGTTATGTTATTCAATATGGTTGGCAATGCTCAATGAATATCTTTAACTCTACGGAATATGCCCATGTGTTATTCATGTAAGTTATCTTCTTAAAACAGTTCAAAGGGGCTTAACCAATATTTGCGGTCTGATGTTTAAACTTTAATATAGGCTGAAATACTTTGTTGCTATTTCAGCTGACGCCAACTAAATATATATCTATGTATAATATGCAGTTTCAGCAATACAGTATTAACATATAATATGCAACATCATTACTGTACACAGAATAATATTCCATATCCATTCGCTAAATATGTTGGCATTTACCACAAATTACAACGCAATGTACAACTATTTAGTAGAAAGGGCCATGATGCATGGTGTCACTGATAAAAATTAACACAGAAAATGTGTGTATAGTTTTATTACAGTGTACCAACTGATTACATATTTAACGCAAATATTGGTTTTAGCCAAAAGGCCGAGAAGCGATTTACAGTAGATGAATAGTATAAAAGTAGATTACATGCTAGCTTACACTGTGTTAGTTTTAAATATAATGTGGGACGAATACACACCTACGCAAATGTCCTACCTAGTAATAATTAGGATATCAATCAATATTTATTAATATTATGTACCGTCTCCTATGATACTTACAAAGTCTGAAGATTAGTCTTGTTTTCAATCAGATCAGAGGGAATGTGAGATATTCTGTTGCTTGAAAAATCTCTGTGGAGGAGTGAATATAATCTTTGAATCTGAAGTAGACCGTATCTTTTGTGATGAGGCTTTACTCTATCATTGAGTCAATTTAATTCAAAAGATGACCTTAATTGATAGTTTCATATATAAAAGTGATACTCTAGCAAAATCATTCATTGTACATTAGCTTTCTAAATACAGCAAACAATTTAAGAAGATATATCCCACTCTGAAAACATTTCAGTCCCACAAAATAACAAAGACAAAAAACGTGATATCTTTGCAATGATGATATCTGAGAAATCTTCCTACAGTTTTCTCTTTTTGTGTTTCATTTATGGATACTGAAATAATAATAGGTATTAAAACAAAACCCGTTAACGCAATCAGAAGATAGTCACGTTAATACATTAATTTTAATATCGAAATAACTAAGAATAATACGCAATTTCGGTGGATTTCAAAAGTCTATATTTACGTGCAACTTGTAATGTATGGATATTAAGTAAATGTTGAAAGACAAGTGAGTATTGGGGAATAATGAAGTACTGACATGCCTCTGACAACATAGTGAACATGTATACATATCAACGTATTACATAAATAAACGCATAACTACATTCTATGTATGTGTAGATATCAAATATCAATATGCTTTGAAAAAACAAAGTTCGATATATTTGCAAGATGTTGAATCGATATTGGATGGCATGCATCATGTTTATCATAAGTAACAAAGAATACACGGAGAAAGTGTATTTCATGTAGACTAGTAACCTAATTGTAATGTTTTGAAACCGGGTCCATATTGAAATGGTACTTGCATGGATTTTATATTTAATGCAGACGACAGAAACCCTGTTGGAATTTCTTTGATGTAGTTTCTGGAAAAGTCTCTGTCAATTAAAAAAAAAACATTGTCGGTGTATAACGAGAATAACAAGTGTCGTTCTTGTGATTTTTCGTTACTGTCAATTTAAAGTGAATGAACTTTAATTAGTTTATGATCTGATAACAAGAGATTCATTTGAGCCACTCCTCATAATTCGAAACCACACTTTGACTGGTATGACCTAAAATTCATTATTAATATTTTAGTTAAACTCTTTGAACCAGTTCGCTTGAGCAGGAGATAATTAACATTAGTTCATCTGTAGGCTAAGATACCAAAGCTAAAATAATAAGTAATCGTTCCGAACCAGATTTAGAGATAACGAAAGTGAAATTATCATTTCGAGAAGCTTTATGGATTTTTCACGAGAGTAAAAAAACTAGAAAACATACACTTTCTGCAGGTTTACTTTAGATTCGAATAAATCAACCGGAATGATAACAATCTTGTTGGTAGAAAATGCTCTGTTAAGAGAAAAAGAAATAATGATTGTTTCAATTAATTGAGTAATAATAAAGTAACAAATGATATTGTTTCGCGGCTTGTGATATTGTTTTTGATGAAGGTGGTACAGAGGCAGGGTCCCCATGTATTTTCGTTTTTATTCCCCGTTTTTTTTTTCAGAGGGTGTTAGTTCTGTAAGGTCTGGTTTTATGTTTAAACTCTTTCCGTATTGCTTTAATTAGATTAAAGACTTATGTGTCTGTATATGTTGCATTTTGCCTTCTTGTCTAAACGATTTAGCTTTTGCTGGAGTGCACAAGCAAGAAATAAGAAGACGGACATCTCAGATCCTGGCAGTACAGATGGGCTGCTAGCATTATTCTTGTACGTAAACTTTGACAATATTATAGCACAGTACAGTACAGGGAACTCCAATGGACTTGCGTGACCCGCGAGGTCATATCTGATGGTTGATACACGGTGCAGAATTACTTGGGCCAAATCAAACGTGAAATCGCCAAAATAAAGGGCGGATCAAGTTAGCTATAGGCTAGGCAGGGGGGGGGGGGGGGGTTCAGACGGTGTATCGAATATGTTTGGACCCAGATAACAAGAACGTTTCCCCCCTTTCACTTAAATACAGCATTGTTACAAATTAAATATAAACAACAGATAAACAGAGAAGTTACAACCGAGTGTTGATAGAAACCAAAACTTAAATTCAAGAGCAGCCAGAGCTCTTCTTTTATCAGGAATGTTTATCCAGACCCTTGTTGACCGGTTTTTAATCTTCTAATTTGCTTTTGATATCAAACAAACATTCACAAAAGTGTTAAAATTCAGAAAAACTTACACGTATTCAAGATTGTTCACACTTGAGAATAATCCACTTGGAATCGCTTTCATTTGGTTTCTTGTGAAAATTCTGAAAATAGGTATACAGAAAACATATTCTTGGGTTTCACTATTAGTTTTTGTTTCAGGAGATGTTGATGTCCCCACCCTACTTCGTCCTCCTCAAGACGAAAATATTCTCTAACGTTAGCAGACCCACATTGAAATCATGCAACGTAAGTAAACTTCCTTTGGTTAAAGTGAAACGTATCACATCTCGAATTTGTCTTCTCATATTTTGAAATCATTTTTATCTCCTTCATATTAAAGATATGTAATGGAAACAAATCTAAAATAACATTAAGCAATGTAAAACGTGGTACATATTGTGATTGCGTACATAGATGTCAGGTTGAATGTCCATTGGAACGTTCCAGTGGGTATGCCAGTGAGTCTGTTACTCGATATATTTCTGTCAGAAATAAAAAATATCACAAAGCAGTTAATAATTCACAACGAAGTTAAGCATGGTTCTGATATTGTCATTGCTAGTTTAAATACCGGATGCCACAAATGGTATCATGTGATATATTCAAATGACATCATCAATTGTTTCCAGTGGAGTGCCAAGGGTCGGGTGACAGGATCCCACTCCAATCTTTCTTCTTTATTCAGGCGGGGAAGAATTACCGCACAACTACTAAAAAGATACAGCCCCCCTGTTCAGCCTAACACAAAGTATTTATTAGCACAACATAGCGTTAAGAGATACCTGCAGTTTAAATATTGCTCATAATATACATGTAACCTTTTTTATGGGTACGACCCATTCTCCCACCTACATTGTAGTCGAACCCAATGCCCCAGGGCAAAACACACTACTGTATATATTCCTTGATTTGCTTTCCGTCCCTCCCCATGAAGGCTCAGACCCCTACATAAATAAGTTGGAAATTTACATTTTTTTAGTATTTACTACCACAATCTGGCGTTAAAAGCCATAGCACATAAAAATCCTTCATAGACGTAACGCAATATAAATATACTTCAGAATGCACCATTTGACGTCTGCATTATTTATTTGTTTAGTATTTCATCTTTAAATTCATGAGCAATTGACTGACTGTCACTACTCTTTACAAATATCACCAAAACTAAAGCAGATGGGTCAAACATTCATGTAAATAGTCCGAAAATTTACATTGTATTACCTATATGTTTAGATAATATTACTCTAAATTTTTATATTATACCTAGTTACCAATAGGCCCGTGCATAATCGTTCTTAATCTTACATTTCCGTTGCATTGTGAGGTAACGTTGGTATTACACTCAACTTTCTTTTTGAACAATCAACGAGGTAAACTGTCTTCTTCGTTTGGTGACAGTCACACGTATGATTGGCACCGCAAGCGGTTGGTTCTGTTGAACACACAAAACATTCAAACAAACAGGACATATTTCCCTGCAAAGTATGTAAGTTGTGCAAGAAAGCTCGATAAACTACAGTGAAACTTGCTTTCTGCAAACAAGGTAGTTTTGAAATTTTTCATAAATAGCTCAGTTAATAAAAAAGATTAAATTACATTTAATTTAAGGTAGACACTAATTATGGGCATTTTCAGAATTTCTATTCTATAATATGATAAGCATTAGAGCAACCACAGTGTATCCTTTTATATTTAGCTGGCATATGCACAATCTACATCCGTGTGCCGTGTACGATGGTTACATGAATCAAATAATTTAAGAGAACATCTGATTTTTTTCTTTCAAATATATGAAATAACTTTACGTTCTTGTTTATTCTTCGTAAGTTAACGTCATTTCCGTTGTGACACTTACTGATCTAGTAATCATATGTATTGTTGCAACATAACAAACCAAAAACTGGTGTTTCAAAAAAATATCTGTAATAATATATTCATGGTTATAAAGTAGATATTGAATAACTTACTCATTTCCTTTCTGATATCTAGTTGATTATACTGCAGGGCGTCATCGATTGTCGTTGTCGTTCCATGAACATAGCAACATGACATTACCAGGAGCCAGAACCACATTTTGCCATGTGCTATCACATACAACCAGGAAACGATATCACTTGCCACTGAACCATTTACAGTAAATAACGCAGTACTGCATGTAAAGGTAATTTAATATGAAACTGGAATATATAAAGAGTCGTAAGAGCGCTCGTAAATAATATTGTGAATTATTTGTCCCTTTGTTTATCGAAAATTGTTACGTGGTACTGTTCATTTTTCGTATGAATTTTTACAACTAGATGTGCTTTTTACTTTCATTTTGTTCACTTAGATGGTTGTTATCACGAAATAAAAAAGCTCAAACGTAGGTGGCACTGTCAATAAACATACGTTTGAACAAGGTCATAGAAACAAGTTAGATTGTTGTGTAGTCCTTTGCTGAAAATCACGATGTCATGAATATTAAAACCTAAACTATTTCACATCCCGGCTTTCCCTTTAATTCTAATGAGGTTCGCTACTCGAATGTTGGGTGTATGAACCTTTTTTGTGAGTGCCAATAATTATATTGTTTGTAGCACATATTTGCAGATACGCCTATCTTTAATCGACAGGGGAAACTATAATACAGAATTAATACTTTAGTGGATCAATTTCTCTTATAATAGATAGACAGAAAATATAAAATGACACAACTTGTGAGTGTGGATAGTAATAAAAGGGCTGTAGGATAGACGGGAGGAAAGGGGAAAGGATAAGTTAAAAGGGCAGAGGTGGTTAAGTCATTCCCTTGTAGTATGTTGAGACCATGTGGTTAGATGGTGCGAAGGCTTTTTATCCACAAAGTCCGATGCCTTGGAGAATCTTATCCGATATAATGTTGTCCGGAAGGGAAAACAATTTACTAACAGTTTTGTTCCTCACAATAATGTGTACTTTTAGTCTTATTTAAAAAACTACAGTTAAGTAACGGTAGATTCGTTTGAACGTATGTGTAAAAAGTATTCTTTTTCATCTTTGATAACTTACTAGACAATAACTTGAAATAGTTGCCCCATCTTTCGATGCCTGTACAATTCATCACTAGCAATTTGTCTTTCAAATCAAGATACACTAATCATATAATAATCGTACTCTTGCTCTTAAAAAAATTTTTTTTACCCTTTTTCGTATTTACTTCCCGTTACTATTATTCAATATTTCGTTTGTCTTTAAAATATCAACAATAACAAGCAAAGGAATCACTATCATGTAAAACTATCTAGTTTTCTGTTGATATTTGTTTCCTACCAGCACTAGGACGATTGATAAATGATAAAGGACGTATTTAGATCAATTAAACTTTGTAACTTTAGAACTTACCTAACGACCAGTAACGAAAAGTTGAATCTTTATCAATATTAATCAGTATATTTAAATACAAAACCGTTAATCAGTGCATGTTAGTGTCATCCACATCAACGAACGAAAAGGCACACGTCTGGTACGAAGCCAACAAATTATACTGACAGCAAGTAAGCAAATCTTAATCAGAAACGTTGTAAAGGAAGGAATACATCATGTAAATCGTCGTTATGTATTATGTGTATGACGTTAGTTATAAAGGCAAAGCCGTAAAGTTTCTCTTTCTTTTGAATTTGCTTTCAATTTCGTTCTTTAGATACTGAAACCAGATAGTTGCTTTTGTAAATTCAGACCCATTAGCATTGATATGGTAGAACAAAGCATGTCATAGTGCATTTTAATAATATCATTAAATAAATTTAAGAGTGCATATAGGTTTCACCTTATGTTTATCAGGGTCGACTGATAACAATGCTAGTTCTGTTTTGGTGACATATTTGCGTCAAATCAATCATTAACTTGTATCCTTGAGTAAAACACTTCATATCAATTGTCTCTTCTGTATGAACCGTTGAGGTTATTTGTTCATATAATTAGGTACTTAGGATTACTGCGTTATTGAGGTATAATGAAACTGATTAGATTTTCCACACTTCTGTTTCTGGGTGTGACATGTTACCAGTGACAAGATGGCACAAATAGTCAGTCGTGTTAGGCCTTACATTGATATATTAATCTATATTTAAACAATTATAAATTCCAGATAAGTTCAAATTTGTCAGAGGTGAATGGTCATTTCGAGGAATGTGCTTGATTGATAAATGACTGACAACTCAATGGAAGCCCCTTTAATTAAGAGTAGTCTGTTCATTTGCACGCATTCAGTTCATCTACTCTGTAGATCGCATAGTACATAAGTTGTTGTACCGATGTCATTTAACCTGTTGAACATGCTAATATCTTTGTAAAATAGGATAGTCAAGGGCTTAGGTTTGAAACTGTGTTGTCATTGGTGTCCATGGTCCTTCCGTGAGTGATTGGGTTTAAGGCAAGAGCTGTTTACTTTTGAAATGCAGATATTAAAAGGAAAATTCAAAACGCGGTCACGTTTCTTGCATATTTATAATTTGTATAAATTATCTGCTATGAAGGTGGTAAACTCGGAACTATTATTTTCCTGTACTTCGTTGAGAAACAAAAGTGAAAATACCCCAACGCTTGTTAGTAAATTAAGGAGCATATCAATTTTTTATCTTTCATTTATTCAGTGGTAGTACGTATTGTACTTCTTAGTACTTAGTTGAAACAGAAAGTACTTAAAACTAATGTGTAAACAAGTAGGGGTGTAGGGTGCAACGCCCTACTCATACAAGCAACACGGTTTGGTTAGTAAACGACCATATTAATAAATGTATGAAGTGCATTGAATTTTCAGTGTATGTAAGTATGTTATTTATGAATTATTGCTGCAGATACTTAGCTTCGTTAAAGTGGATAAATGAATGCATACCGTAAACTTCATTACAATTGTAATACTGTTACTTGCTGTTACTTGAGTTGCTAACGTAGCGGTCTATCCTCAACAAAACTGGTAAATACATTTTCAATCGTATCTGAAGCTGAATTACGTTTATTCTCAAGTAAGAACTCTCATAATCGAACCAAGTGTATGTATGTAGTAATTTCCGTTTCTGTGAAAGGCGACCGAATTTTTCCTGAAGGGATGGAAGTAGAACTTAGGACACGATATCAGCGTGCGTTGTAGAAAGAACCTAGCAAAGGAAAATAATATTAAACAATCCACCGCGATGTCACCAAGCAGCAGCGACATGCAAAATACTACACGAAGAAAATTTGCATTAGTCTGAACTCGAGTTAAGAGCATGTCGAAAAGAAAACCGGTCACCGTAAGTCCGTACGATAAGACAAAATAGATAAATAGAAAACTGCGTTTAGTGGTGATAATTTAAAATCGAAAACGCTCAATTATTTATCTAATAAACTATTCTTAAGAACGAGGAAAACAAACTTTAACTGTTTGATAACATACATCGGCTCAACAAACAAATCAAGATATAGGATTACAGGTTAAACATGAAAACAGTGACATTTGTCATGTGGTTAATGGATGATTTACTCTATTGCAAGCCAGAGCAGGCAAGTATTTCTTTATAGCTCTTCACTAGTCTGGTTACTATTTTAGCTGAGTACAGTATGTAATAACAGAATATAATGTTAAATATGTTACTTTATAGAATTTGAACTGTTTCTTTGTATTTCTTTGTGCTTTATGATACAGCGTGTCACTAACAATTTGTAATTACAACAAAGAATTAAAGACAGATAAGAGCTAGGTCTACCGTCATTAGAATAAGAAGTGATTTCAAAGCGTATTATACTTAATACTTACTTTCTACAATATAATGACTGACCACGAAAAACATGCAAATGTAACATACCATGACATAGCGATCGTTGTTCATTAACAATTTATAACAGAGGAACTCCTACATTAGCTGTTCATTAAACAGTCTTTACATCAAAGCTATTCCGATGATTTTTACAGAACACACAATTCTGAGAGCATTTTGCGTCATATTCATTATGTCATTTTTCGAGATGAAGGGATTACATATACTGAATAGCTATTTCATGTACAGCATTCTGCGTTTTCCCTTTTGGAGAAAACATAGTACAATAAGTTTCAAAACATATTAAAAGTGACGACAATGGAACCTCAGCGACAGCGTAAAGAAGTAGTAACTACTGTTAAAATGTTATCTGACCAATGTTAATGACTTCAACAACAACAAACAAGACAAGTTCATCAGCAACGTTGACTATTTAAGTAGACTACGTTTCATATTTGCCGCCGCGGGGTTTATCCATTAATCAGTGAATGTGTTATTAATTACATTGCTTGTCGTAAATGATTGCGTTGAAATACGACGCCAACCATTTACGACATCTGAGAGCTAAGGGGTTACTTTGAGTTACGCGGGCAATTTATTTCGGATTTCGGTGATAACATGAACAATTTTGACTTATTTCAATGTAAAGCTAATAAGATGTGTATTTACAATGTTCGTGTGGCTGAACGGCAACTCAAGAAAAGGACGACAAGTACATTTTTCATGCCAATGAAGAGTTTTTAGAAAAAATATTTAAAGTGCTAACATAATAACCCTTATTATTCCATAACATAATCTGGGTTGTGAGAAAGGGACTTGACAGATATACACATTTAACTATTAAAAAATAGCATTTCTTAGTCAGGTCAATATTCCGAGACTTTGATTGAAGAAATAGTCATATCGCTTTTAGAGCCGACAGTTTCGATGTGTAGATGTGGAACCAATTCATAATTACATGGAAAGGTAATCGATGTAGTTTCTTTGACACCGTCTTTTGATGTAACGGTACGCGGTAAGTATTGCCTCACCTGTGATTTAAATGAGAGAAATAACGTTATAGTTTGCTTTCTAGAGAATATACAAATAAACTTGGAAAATCATAACTTTAAGCAACACGCTAAGCTATCATTATACATAACTGCATGGTCTATTCAACATCATTTCTCTAACGGAGATGGAGTAATCGGTCTAAAAGTTTCAAAATTCGTCAGTTCTACTAATATACGATAACTCCGCCTCGCTTATTCAACTGTCTGGACCATTTTGGGGTTTCACTACTGGTGATTTTGTTCAACATTGACAGCAAACAAAGTTAATAAGTTCACCATCACTGAGAGGTCGTCGTCGAAGACGATAATACAACTTTCGCCCGTCTGATATATTTTTTTATTTAACACATAATGAAACTGCCGTCAGTAAATGATTCAGGGACAACTATTTGAGTACCCAAGACATCACTCTTCATACAAGTTCAGCTGATTGTGCTCTTGTAAATTGGGTAACATGCAACAGCAATGAACAATGGTACTGTTAGCTGTTAAAGTATGAACTATTAAGTTTAAATTTTCTCGCTGATATTCTTAATGTTCTTAATGCAAATAAAACTGTAATACAATATATACATATACAATTAAAAGTACTGTTATCTAAAGTGTATACTCGACAATGAAGAATTATTGATGTTAGTTTGTAGTCTTACTTCACAAATAGTTTCTCCATCTGACACTATTGAAGAGGACACAATTTTGAGAACATGTTGTCTAGAACTTTATGGTTATCGATATTCGTTCAAATTTTGCTGTCTGTTTTCCATTTACACTAACAACGTTGATAACGCAAGTTTTCTAAGCAGAGATTCTAGAATATTTCCAATTTGTATTGAGAACAGTCGTACCTGAAACAATAACTATAATGGCCGCGTCTAAAGTTATAATACCAATTGATATGTAATTTCCGTAGTCACTGGACATAGGAACAGCAGCGAAGAGAACGTTCACAAAAATCACAGCCAGGGAAAAGAGCTGAAAGGAGGAAATTTATGGATATAAAGAAAATCAGTGACTTTATATGTGCGCACTTGTTATCGTTTGTTTTCTAAGTATTTGCTTTTGATAACCAAGAAGCCGTTTTACTAGTAGATTACTTTACGTGATCTTTAGACTTTGTAGACTCATGCAATACCTGGAAATCAGAAATGGTTGAACTCGTCACAGCAGAAGCGGTCACGTGACTACTCAAAAGTGGTCATGTTAGGTCAACTGAGGGTTTTTCCAAATTCGACTTAACGATTACTAACTATATCACTAACATAAATGACTCATCCTACGTTGCGATATTAAACACTGATACGGGAGTTCTCGGAGCAATGTATACTTGAATCGCATGCATTTAAAGTTAGTTGCAGGTGCTGTTTTATCAATAGTACCATGAAATATTGATGGAAAAAGATGTTATTAACCAACAGGACAAAACTGTTGTATTTACAAACCACGATTTTTATTCATAAGTATAGGTATATCACGCTTTGTCAATCATATGGTTTATTTCTGTAAAACTCCACGCAACGAGAAACATTTTTTATACTTGCAATGCATTCCTGTTTTAAATACCTTAAACAGCCGTCGTTACAAGTATATCGCTAATTTTTCTGGACTCACCTGTAATCGTTGTTCAAAAGGGCTCTTCATTGGTGAAAACTTCACGTGGAGTGTGAGGAACAACACAGACACACCGGTAGTAAATAACATGGTCAGTGGATCATCCCATCCTAGTAATGTAATCAACATTGTCTGCATGACCTTCCTGGCAAGTTCCAGAATTTCCCAAAACCAAAATCCGGGCTTGAAATTCTCACAGAAAAAGTTCAGCCAGACGGGAATGGCACGAGTTTCTGCGTTATTATCACTACTGTTCAATGCGATAGGCTGGCTCATTAAGCTATCTTTACTGTTGAGAAGGTTTGTGTCTGGCTCAGAAATATGGTCGTGAGCACGCTCTCTCTTGATATATTTACTCAAAAAAAGTAAGAGTAATACAGGAAAAGATATAACATAAAGAAGAGTAGCAAGAAAAGCAAATATCTGATAATAGAGGAGATCACTACAGACAATGTCATAATCAGTGCGAAGCAGAGTGATTGAAATATCATTTTCTTTTTAAACCGCAAATGTATCACAGGCACCAGGGTACAAACTGAATATGATGTCACACGTTGATGGATATGTTACAAACAGAATTAACAGGACATACGTCGATAGTGCAGATCTCGTTTCGGCAAGCCTAAGTTTCAGATCATGCGCATCGTAGCGTTTTCTGTACTTGAAATAGACTCTAAAAATGTGTTGACAAGTAAACGCAATCAAAATAACGACAAGGGGAAACAAGAGAGCAATTTTAAATTGGAGCTTAGGATCCAATGAAAGCTTCTCGTGTAAGCAATGTGGTTTCACAATCAACCTCAAAATGTTAAATTCAAGTACCGTCATCCATTCCCCAACATAATGTAACATTCCAGCCCAACTGACACTGTGAAATGCCTCGAATAGCTCACCAATAACCTGGTAAAAACCTAGAACAATTTTGACTCTAGATGATACATTGTCTGCTATGGTTCTCCCTTCTTTTGAACGATTCTGCTTCTTGCTTTTCACAATCACAAACACTAGGAATATGATGAAAATACAAACAGTCATACTGATTTCAAAACAAACCCACACAATATGTGGACACGGAAGGCAAAATCCTAAGACAGAATAATACCCCCTCACGCACTTACTACAGAGCCATCCTCTGTAACCCACCGCACATGAACCAGCTATTCTATCAACTTCATGACTGTTATTATTCACACAATGTTCAGGTCTTGAACAAGCAAATACTCTGGGAATCAACTGTTGATATTCAACGGTGGATTGATCATAATGTACATTTTCAGTTTGTAGGTTCAGTACAAAATTAGAATATTCCATTAAACTTGCATTGGGAAAAGTCCAATTCCAGTAATAGCCATGTGAAAGAGCCTTATAATCTTGAAAACAATTCAATCCTTCTTCTAGACATACTGAGCATTTCTCGAATCGATGCAAGCGAGTGTAGTTCTCTTTGCAGAGACAGGCTCGGTATCCAGCGAAAGTACTTTGTTTAGTTCCCTCGGGACACAATATGCACTGCGTTGCTGACGAGCCATTTCCATTTTTAACGAAGCTACCGTTATGACAGTGAAGATACGAATTGGTTCCGATATCATCTTGATAAAAACCACCTATAGGAGCAAAGAAGGCTACTGATAAATATAATCAATCTATTAAATTCCAAATGAGGCTTAAGCTATGACATATTATAGTGCAATATTTTGATATGCTCCGATACTCGACATCAAGTAATTTTGTTTTCGTGGACGTTGTTGATCTAAATGATTATAGATCTCATTTGAAATTGAAATCAGACTCTGTTTGCAGCATTTGACCAGTAAACGTCGATTTTGTACTGGCGGAGGACCAAAATACCTCCCACTTGTAAATTTTTTTCAGCGGCCCCAGACTATACCTATCCTTATTAAATCCGCCATTCGTCTTTGCTGATTTCATAAAAAGGATCCATAGACTAATCAGTCGGGAGATTATAATTTCCCCACTCCAACACGCTCCAACACCCTCCCACCCCTGAAAGCCTGTAAACAATACTGGCATACTTAAGTAGTTCGTTATGATTTTTACTCACCTGCCGGGCAAGGAGTACATTGGCCACTTTCGTTACCATAGCTACCAGTGGGACAAGGTCGACATATAGCTGTCCGAGAGTTCAATGTACAATTGAAGCCTTGGTGTCGTAGGACCTCATAGAAGATATCTTTAAGTCCCCTAAAAATTAGTTTAGGGACAAAACTGCTGGTAACGCATTCACTTTGAAGAAAAACAAAACAAATAAACATTTGCAATGTGAACGCGTTAACAGGACGGTTGTGGTTTTTATTTTCTTATTAGTGAGCTGGATGAATGAACAGTTGATAAAAAAAATCTGCTTAAATGTTAACGAAACTTTTGTTTACTGCTATGTTTGTTTTAGCTGATATTATATTTTATACACCAACGAATACATTAAGCGTTTATAAAGATATAGCATTTTCAGGTATATGTTGCATTCACGCAGCGACTTTCATGAAAACAATATATAAACGGAAAGTGTAGTTGCAGTTTATTTATCTCAGATTCGTGAGAACACGTCTACCTATTCGCATATACGTTGTTGAGTGATAGCATTTGGAGATTAACAGAAATACCATTTTCTTTTATTATAAACGCCATGAAGAATTTGTTTTGTAGTTTTACTTTGTTTTTACAATACCTGGTGATACTTCTGTTTGACATTGGCAGAGACTTTAGGTAACCACAGCTAAGCAGTCTGTTAGGAATAATAATGATGCAAACATATTTACTGTGAATTAATATCTGTTCGTGTTGAATCTTGAAGTGACCAACTGATGTATTGACAATGTTGGACTCATATATTGCCATAAGTATTACCGTGGAATTCTATTCTGTCGTGGTATAAAACACCACATTTGTGAATTCATATATATTGATATTTTACTGATTTATTTTTGATCGATATTGGAAAACAAACCATCCTTCAAAAGAAACGAGGACATTAGACATAACATTTATAAGTGTAAACAAAGCAACATAAATCCACAGAACATACATTCCTATGTACAAGCTAAGGACCAAGGGTGCTCAAAATGTAAGGATATGAAATGTTTTGGACAATGTCCAATGTTGTGTTAATAAACAATGGCTTAGAAAAAGTGAACAAAAGTTTCAATGTTTTAATAGATGCAAAAAAGCACCAGTTCTTAACTTACAGTGTCATATGACCGGGCATACATTCGAGAGCATTCGTTGAGATGTATTCAAGACGGTTTTTGTAAAGATGTCTTTGATGGACACAAATAGAGAAATGACGCGGAGTTAAAAAAATAAAATATATTTTCACGGTTACTAAATATTCGGATGAAAAGAAGAAAAAAAGCAATGAAACATCAGTCTAAAAACTGTGCATTCTATTCATTTACGAAATGTTCTGTTGTCATTATTAGCAGGAGGGTAGATAGGTTAGTGGATGTGACCATCCCCTCTCATCATCAGTTGGGGGGAATGTCTCAAATGCCTCAAAAAAAAAATCACTCCGATCCTTTTCCAACCTGATACAATGTACGTACTTAAAAACACAGCCTGTCGTTCAGAGATACTCTATAGGCTTAATTATTACCTCTATATGAAAGTCGGTTACAACTTTAGCCGTACCATGCCCTTATATTAAGGTTCATTCCCCTCCTTAACTCGGTCGCGGAATGTTGAATTTGACTCCCTGACCCGGCCCTCTACACCCACTTAACCAACACATTCACATTCCTCCGCACGCCACTGCTGCCAACAAGAAAAACAACCATTGACTGGTTCGACTGGTACTCACAGAGTTGGTTTTAATTTCGTCTTCGTGAATGAACAGTTCTGGAGTTTTGTAATTTTGTTGTTAAAGAGGTAGCTTTGAAATAAAATGAAAGTTACTTAATGTCATTCATCCATGATCTCGTGAAGCGAAGAGAAAACAAGTAATAAAAACATGTTGAAATGGATTAACTGATAAGACCAAGTTCTGACTTACATGTTTTTAATAGGCATGTCTGCAAAAGCATTTTCCTCCACTTCACTGATTTCGTTGTTATTGAGAAATCTTAAACCGAAAGAAGAATGCAAGTGTTAAAAAGATTGATGGGTGAAATGATGTTATTATGTTATGGTTTATATAAGACCATGAGCCGAAAACATAAACCTGGCCAGTCTACAAACAATCAAGTATGTTACTCACATATGTCCTAGTCTACTAAATCCATCGAAGAATGCATGTCGAACACGAGTGAGGTTATTCCGTTGCAATAGTAGGATCTGCGCGCTGTGTTTCGTATGGCTAGAATTAAACAGCCCGAACGGTATTTCCGTTAAACTGTTGTTTGAAAGGTCTCTGCAGAATATGATAAAATAACAAATAAAGAGACCAACAAAACTAACGCGTATGAAGAGAAAACGACTGATAATTTCAAGGATTAGGATTTGACTTTGTGTGATCTGATTGGGTTTTAAATTTAAATGAAAAAAATATTAGAGAACAATGAGAATATGCGTCAATCACGATGAATGAGTATAAAAGTAAAAAAAAAATATATATATTCATCTGAGGATTTACGTAAAAATGTCTTAACATTTATTCATTAAATTGGCACAAATGTTACCAATGGCAGTGGTAAATGTAGAAAATGCCAACTTTCTATAACGTTGTATTTAATTGAATGTCAATAAAAGGTGCGTAGGATGTTCGTTGGTTAAGAGGAATGCTGTATAATGTGTATTATGGCTACTATACACCCGAGAAGCAGGACTAGGCCTATGTCATTTTAAGCTCTCTTTAAAGTAGGACATATATCTGCATGAACTGTTCATAGTTTGACTACTTGGTGGTATTTTCATAAGAATAAATTTACATAGTACTTTATGGAGTTATTAAAATTATTTACATGCAATAACTGATTGTGATATTACTAAAGAGATCGGCCGGCAGTTGTCGAATGTTGTTTCCAGAAAGTGACCTGCAAGAGATGTTTTGGATATAAATAATCTGTGTATAAATAATAAAACCTTGGTAGAAAATTAAAATGAAATGGAAATACTTTCGTAATTTGTATTAATGATATGAAGATTTGAATGACATGAAGCATTATCTGTGTGATGGTCTATTTTCATATTATCACCACACTTGGCAGGTAATATCATACAAAATTGTCGTCGGCCAAAGTAAGAAACCAACGGTCATTGCCGTTCATTATTTGACATAGATATATGTACAACACGTGAAAACACCGCAATCATATTAAATCACTCCTGTTTCATATAATATGAACAAGCCAGTCCAGCAGTACTTCACATGAACAAGATTGATAAAGCTTTGGCTAAAAACAACTTTACTCACAAGTAAGGAATTTCCTCTAGTCCGTTAAAGTAGCCTTGATGAAAGTGATGTAATTCATTGTTGGAAAGATCACTATAGAGAACGGAAATGACATTTACAAAAGGGAGTAGATATTGTCCTGTAGTTATTAAGAGTAACAACGGTATTTCTAGCATTGTTATTAAAAACAGATATCAGAGGAGACGAGTTGCTACTTCAAGTCTCGCATATCACTGCATCAATGTATATCCATATCCCAACTCATTGCTCAGCCTTCAACTGTGAAAAGTGTTGCATAGCTAGATAGTAGTTAACTCTACCGAGACATTTGGAAATGGGCTGACATTTCCAATCCACATGGCTTGGAATAATCAAAAGGAAGCTTCTGCAATGGTACTTCTAGGCCAGAACAGATGGATCGTATAGCTCGACAAATGAAAAGATCTCGCTCAGCTTAAAAAATTCACTTTGCACGTACGATGGGTGTTATTCCATTCGTTTTACATTGCGTATCTGGACAGGATAACTACAATGAAATAGTATAACGGATACCTCCCAATACTTACAGGTAGTATATGTTCGGTGTTGACTTGAAAAATCCAAGGGGTATGTCAGTTAGTTGGTTATCTGATAAGTGTCTGTGTTGGAATAGAGAAATCCAACTAAATGTGATCGCATTGTAAGGGCTTAGCAATAAATGATTAACCGAATCAAACATGTAATTTTCAGCATAGCAAAGGTGAGATTGAAGTAATGTGGCAACACATACTATTACCAGGGCCTGGCAGGTAATAATAGAAGGAACAAGTACATAATACAATATGATATCATATCAAATAATACTTTTATATGAGTGCAAATATGACCACCTCACCATTTATTTTATGCAAATTGATTGTGCTACTATTAAAAGGTACTCTGGATATTGTGTTTTGTTATTGGATCTAGTTCATTATTCGCTTAACGATGTTTTACAGTGGTAATATAGTTTAATTAAAAGAAGAATACTCCTTTACAACTTACAGTCGTTTAAGTTTGGTATTACTTGAAAGCAAGGTCACTGGTAAAGCCTCGAGTCGGTTTCCTGACAAATCTCTGTAAGAAATGTCCAATAGAAATATTGATGTTTTAGAATTATATATTTAAAAAGGAGACGAGTTTATGTATACCTTAATAAGGTCGCAATGATCCATGCCTTAATATATATATCGTCGAAACATAAACAAGTTTTGACAATAATCCGTCGTTTAGAGCAACGGATAACTTTAGAGCTCTACCACTCAATCACCAGGTATACAAGTAAAGCGGCTTGCCCCTAACAAACAAATCATGAGCTGGATACTGGATGGAAAGTGCACATGAAGTTGATGGTCTGGGGGACGTATTATGTGTAGATGACTCTGTGTGATCATTACATTTTATTCTGGAATGGTTTATCAGTTCATAAAAAAGGAACGACTATTTATTAGAGAAGTTTATACCGTATAACACACACTTACATATTTTCAATGTTCCAATTCTTGGAGAAGAGTCCAGTGGGGATTTCTCTGAGCAAGTTGTATGACACATCTCTACGATAATTAAGAAAAATACGATCATTAAGAATATGAGTGTTTCTTATAGAACCCAAAGGTGTAAGAACAGGAACTCTCCCTCAATTTTATTTAACTAGAGATGCCTTCCACGACAGTATTTATCATTTAGCTGGAATAGTTTCAATGTGCAAATAGAAAGCCAGGCAATTAAATGTTACACCTTTCGTTTAGTCAACCTTTTTGAACGTGTACCTTTCATGTTTATCAACAAATATCGACATTTTGCGGTAAAAAGCGACACTGTGAAATGCGTACAGTGTAGAAAAGTAGGAGTTTGGACATGACAATCTGGCTATTATTGCATCTAGAAACCATTCTTATCACTATCCTCACCCGTTTAGTGTTTATTTATTTAGTTCTTTTAAATGGAATATTCAAAGACTTAACGGCCACATTAAACTAAATAGTCTGGCAATTGGAGCATTGTCCATAGATGTTACAACTTCACAGGAAAGAGCATTACAACAAAAACAGTGGTAGTCAGTGCTTTATTACACTTACATGCTTCTAACTTCATGATTCCTGGAAAAGTGTCTTCGTGCAAGCTCCTCAACTGGTTATGTGATAACTTCCTGGACCAAAAAAGAATCATAAATTCATATTGAACACTGACACTTTAATTTATTGTTTTCCAAATCAATTGCGGATTACTTTTGCCCTCGTACAAGACTATCAGTCACACCTTTGATAGGTGATTAAGTCCTTGTAATTACTGTGCACTCTTTTTACTTTACATAGCAAGTAAAGAGAGCAAAATGAAACGGATGCATTGTTCGTGATTCTTTGTAGTTTCATGACATATGGAAAGTGTTTCTTGAACAGATTGGCTCAAGTCGGGCGTAACATTGCGTGACATGGTTATTTCTCTCTTTATTGTAGTAGAGCTAATTCTGTTAACATTTTCCATTAGTAAACGCTTCTACGTTAGACATTTGCTCATTTAACAACAGAAAATATCAGCTTTTAAAGAAATCACTTACAAAAGAGTAGACACCTTGGTGACTTCTGCAAAGACATCGAGGGGTAGGCGCTCTATTACGTTAGCAGATAATATTCTGAAGAGAGAAACATCAAAATATCTCGAGGAAGAAGATACTAGCACTAGTACACGACTGCAGTACGTTCTATGCAATTGCACTTCATACCAAGACAGAGCCTAACTTATAATGTTACTTACGACCGACGTGTACGTAACACAAAACGTGTTTATTACTGCAACTAACCTAATCATTTGGCTACCAAAATTCAATCGCAAAACATTCCCTACCTGCGATATATATTCCGTTAACGCATCGTTCATTTAAATAGTAGCAAATAAAAAAGACAGAAATGTGGCAGTGTGTTTTCTTCATAACACATAAATATCAACACCCCATTTTACAACAAAAGTTTAAGTTAAATCAGAAGCTTCGCGTTTCGAATATTATTTCACCGTGGAATTATTGTTTACATTAGCTTAAATATGTTGGACCACAAGAAAAGTATTACATATTATCGTCCTCGAACCGTCGATGAAAGCACCAGGCAAATTCAAGCAGAAGATCAGAATAACTAGACAGAATAACTTAACAAGATGAATAAATCCCAAACTCTTCTGAAATACAAGTGTTGTTTTGGTTTTACACATACATTGATGTTAGGTTCGTTGTTCTCTGAAACAAATCTTCAGGGAGGACCGTTATGGAGTTGTGGGCGACCTCTCTGAAAAGAACAATGAATATGGAAAGTGAGAAGAAAATAGAATGTTAATACTAAGTAATACAAGTAACTACTTTTCGATCAAATTAGTTCCCTAGCACATGACACTTCAACTAAAGAATTCTTGTAACTCCTTTATAACAATGACAAAAGTGACTGGTCCTCTGGCCTATTTTTACCATTGATTGAAATTCTTAGCGTCACTCGAGAGTCTCCAGCAGCAACCACATCTATTAACGTTTTAGATATTTTATCGAACGCAAGATGAACCTACTCAAAACAATATTAAGAAAAACGATTTCATTTTGTGTGTGTTTGTGCGCACATTACTTAAGCTATGTCCGGACGTTAAGCCACAATTAATACAGTACAGTCAATTTGCCAGTAATTTTAGCCGTATGTTGATAGACTCAACAGTGGCATTTGTTGTAACAAGTGTAATGATTGAAGACGATATCAAATATATACTTACACGATTTGCAAATTTGGTACATTTGCAAGAAATGACTCCGGTAAAGTACGAAGACCGTTCCTAGATATTCTACTGTAAAATATAATTGTCGGGAAAGATATAAGATAATTTTTAGTTTTATAATTGCCATTCAATACAAGTGAAAGGAGCTAATAGGCAAAGAACTCATACTCACAGTATTTCCAATGCTTGTGTTTTCCACAAGAGGTTCTCCTGTAGAGCTGTTATATAGTTTCCAGCCAATTGTCTGAACATGAACACAAGAACATTGTGAATTTTGAATTGACATATCTGTTGCAAATCATTTTCAAGATGCATGTTTACTGAACAGAACTGGTTTAAGGTATATGTTATGAAAAGAGAAATTCTTGTGTACTTGAGTTCTAATCTTTAAGTTTCTTAAATTCTTAAAAAATATGATAATCAAAATAAAAATTAAATAATTTTTGGTTTTTGTAATTGCCATTCAATTCACTTGTCATTTAGCCTTTGAAGAAGATCCTGCTAGGATCGAAACGTCAGGCCAACTTACTTTTACACTTTAACTTTGTTTTCTTATCACAACAAATATATCTGAATTAGCGGAGTTCATCCGCAGGCGAAGGCACTTATTATTTTTGACAAGGTATTGCACCAGGAGGGACACTATATTTACTTCTTTGGGTAGTATGTGTTTGCTTGTCATGGTCTTACGACCGCTAAATACGTTCAGGTTATGTCCACATATGATGTAACTATCTGACGTAAAGTACTCTCTGATCAACTGATGTCATCTTCGTCATCGTCATCGTCGTCATATGGTAGTCATCGTCGTCATCTTTATTGTCATGTTATATAAACGTATGTGTTGGTACAATATACTATCAGAAGAACCCATGGGCCTGTTTCACAAAGCACTAAGTCACGTCTTAGTGGTCTTAAGACGCATCTTAGTGAATAGGACTTAGTGCCGGTTTCATAAAGATCACTAAGTCGCGTACAAGACTTAGTCCACTCTTCACTAAGTAGCTTAACGGGACTTAGTCTACGTCTCGTCTTGACGAGACTTGGGACTGATCGTAGTGTATTTCTAGTCATGTGATCGCATTGGCGCCAATTTTAACCTGCTAAGTCTGCACAAATTACAATATACACGAACGATATCATCTACAAAAATCTCACCACATTATCCACCAGAAGACTAAGAGGAGATTTAACTGAAGCTTTTAAAATTATGAAAAGTTCCGTAAAAGCTAGCTCTCGATTATGGTTTGAATTTAGCGACATCTCTTTTACTAGAGGCCATTTAATGAAACTGTGCCCAAAATATTCAAAATTGAATGTACGCATAATTGTTTTTCGGTCAGGGTTGTATCTGAATGGAACGCCCTTCCACAATCTGCCATTGATGCTACCAGTATTTATCAGTTCAAGGGACTTTTGGACAGACATCTGCAATGTAGGGGAGTTACAAGAGCTGAGCTCTCTCTCCCTTCTTCATCCCACACTACATCTGTCTAGTGATGAGGTGGGATACAGGTGAATACAGGTGAATACAATGGCCGCTCAGATTGCTCAGGAAATTCTAGGAAGGCTGTAAACTGTCTTAAATTAATTTTGAATTCCAAAAACATGATTACAATCAAATTTAACCGAGTTTCATCTCACAAAGAGCTGTGTTTATTTGCCTTTGTTCAAAATCACCTAAAATATTGGGAAATTAAGAGAAACTAATGTAACACATACTTTAAGAACCGACATATGCTTGTAATGTTACCACAATATATAGTTGATCAAGGGAAGAGGGGTTCAACTTATGCAATGAGTCGACTACCTTTGCGAGGATATAAGTACAAGTATACCAAAATGAATACAAACAACAATAGTATCCAGGTAACCATTAGGGTAAATACTATATATTAACCATAAAGTGAAAGATGGATCAAGAGTACGAATACGAACAAATTAATTAATCACTAACAGTCCACTAAACATACAGCATTATATATATATATATATTACATGACTGTACTATGGAAGATCACATTTAATGAGTTTATTTGTTTTATCACAACATTCAGGTGATCATAATAATACAAACAAATACAAAGAGTTGTAAAAGGAAGTGTTCTAAAAAACCTTTATGGCTTAACGAGTAGTGCACTCCCTGCTTAACCTTTGAAAAAATACATAAATATTTGTCTCCACATTCAAAACCACCTGACCCTTACCACAACTTTCCAACCTTTCTCCACCCATAACTCCCAGCTATAAGCCCACCCTCCACTTAAAACCTCCCATCCCTACCCTCACCCAACACCTGTTGAAAGTTTTGCCTGAAAAGAAATTTTGGCTCAAACATTTTGTTTGATTTGTTTAAATGCTAAAGTCAAAATGAAACAAAACTGTTAGCATACTGCTTATCAACTAAAGAGCCTGTGTAAGAAAATGAAACTGTAAGTTGGCCTGACGCTTCGTTCCAGCAGGATCTTCTTCAGAGGCTGAATGACAAGTAACAGTAACAGAAGGGAAAAATACAAGCACATAATTACAGACAGGTTAATGAGCAGGGTAAACACAAAAGAGATAGATGTAAGAGGATTAGTAGACAAGGGATAGAGAGAAGAAAGAAAACAACAAGTAGAAGATGAGAGGTAGGAGGAGATTAACTGTAGATGGACAAAGAGAGGATTAAGGGAAGAGGGTAGGAATAAACTAGAGAAGGACAAAGACAGAAAGGAGTGGTGAAAAAAGGGTGGAAGAGAGCTACGAGAAGATGGGTGACAGTATGGGGGTCGGACAGGAGTTCGGAAGCAGAAGAATGGTTAGTCATGTCCTTCCTGAATGTTGAGTCCATGAGGTTGAATGGTTCAAAGACATTGCATCCAATCTCTCTCTGGTGATTCGTATTGGTTCAGGACGGCTACCTAAGGATTATATCCCCTGCTGCCTTCTTACAGTTTCTATTGAGAATGATAAAGGTTAAACAAATTAAATACATGTTCATATTCATCCAATAGCACCAACAAAAATTAAACCAACACTGATATATACAACATGAGAGCAGAAGGCCTCTCCATAATAAAATATAAATTTCAAACCTGTGCATCCATTAGAAAGCAAAGGAAAACAGAACTTGTTCAAGATATCACTCAAGATCAGTCATCTGACAACTTTTGAATTCTTAAGTGATATTTTATGGCTTCCGACATTTCAAATGATATTTTAATAAAAATATAGGATTTACTCTGGCTATTGTAGAACCAAGTCTTGTGTAGTGGAATCTCTTAGCTGTAGCTGCAAAAACAAAACAACCAAACATACAGACAATTTCAGCACATAATGATTGCTGTGGAATTCACATACCTTTCCTTCACCTTCTCTTCTTTACTGGACCCCTTCCTTCCAGTGCCAAAGAGCAGTGCCTTGTGAGTGGAGACAAACTCCACAAAAGTCAGTGTTTCCACCTCTGAGAAATCAGGGCACCGTTTTCGCTTTACTGAAGAGGAATATTTGTTTGTGAAAATTACGGCAACAAGATACAATGAGTGCTTTTCTGATTTGACCACTAAGTGTAACACTGACATACCACATCTTAGTCCTAGTACAGTGAGTAGCGGTGTAATGTTAGTGTTATTGTTAATCAAAATAAAATAAAACTGTTAGCAACTACTTATCCACTAGAGAGCCTGTGTAGGAGAATGTGTAAAAGTAAGTTGGCCTGACGTATTATTGTTAATGTCAGGTTAGGTCTATTCAACTAGGTTAGGCCTAATTTCTGATAGGACTGGCATACACGTTCAACAACCTATACTCTACTAGCCTAATCACATTCCTGCAAATAGGCTTGACATACGTGAACATTCATGGCGGCAAAAGGTAAGTAGGCCGGTCTAGGCCTACTACTAAGTACTAGGCCTACTACTAAGTACTAGGCCTACATCTCAGGCACACGGTAGCCACTTGGGCACTGACGCCATAGCCTACCTAAGCCCATAGAATAGCTTTTGGCTTTGTAAAATTGTAGCATGTAGGATATAGCAGTATAACTAAGCCTACGTAGGCTAGGATAGTATTAGTAGTATTCAGTTACTTGAAACATGTTATGATCTAACTTACGACTGTCATGCTAGCCACTACTAGCCTAGCCCTTGAAGAGGACTGTAGTGTGGGTTCCTCGCGATCAGCCTTAGCGGCTTCCTGACTCGGATTAGGAAAACATAAGCATTGTGCTTAGTAAAAGTAGGCCTAGGCCTTATACTGATAATTGCTAACACATGGCCTATGCTCGTGTAACGGTTAAAGTGCTAAATATGGTTACTATGCTATTTGGTCTCACTACGTCTGCACTGTAGCTTATTAATAACAACGAAGGAGACAACTTCATGTCTCGATAACTGCTAGGAAGCCTGTCCGTCTATTTGACGTCAACATATTAATATTACATAAGTTTTCGCCAAATATTGTGATTATAAAAAGCATTTACTTGGAATTTACCTTTCCCATTCTCGCAATTGTAAAGTTCGTTCGTGCGATGAACTGTTAAACCTTTTCGCGGTCAAAGGTCACAGCCTTGTTCATGTCAACAAAAATAAAACGTACGCATCTTAAGACGCGTCTTAGTGAAGAACAGTTTTATGAAACCGAGATCCAAACAGTACTTTACTAAGACGCATCTTAGTGTAAGTCGAGTCCGCAGAGCACTAAGTCCTGTGTGCGTAAGTCAAGTTTAGTGAAACAGGCCCCTGGTACCTTTGAAAGTTGTTGATATAGCAACAGCTAAAAAACTATTATTGAAACAAATGTTGCCTCAGAATAGTATCCTTACTATTTATGCAAGGAAACTTGGCGGAGACCTTACATTTGTGCAATCATTGTTTGATATTCCATTCTACATTATTCTTTGCCTTGACTGAAAGATATATGTATGATTTCGTGGGAATATCTCTGTTCATGGTTTGCTTATAATGTAAAGTATAAAGCAAATAATTCAAATAGATAACATTACAAGTTTGTGAAAATGAAAGGCCATAGTTACTAACATTTGCTTGACATTTGTGAAAGATGAAAATATCGTAGGACACAATGTTCTGATCCTGTTCTTTGATAAATTGCTGAAAGATATAGACATAAATCTTTGATAACTTTCTGCAGCAACACATGACCATGGTTGCTTATGAAGACATAAAAAGATATTTACGAAATGTGTTGCAATTACGCACAAAAGACAACCTTGTAAGTGAGTACTTTTACAAATCGAAAGAAACTGAGGGCGTAAAGTTCTTACATATTCTCAATATTACTCAATTCAATAAAGATACCACACTGTAGGTCTGTCAGTTCATTTTCGTGTAGATCCCTGATGGTCAAACAGATAAATGCACTTGAACTTGATACACAATTTAAATTAAAAAAATTGAATACGTTTTAGGTCTTATTTTTAGTAACACACAGTTAAATTCCTGTATTTCAATGTAGAAAAAGGAAGGCTCAAACACCAGTGTTACAATTATTATACAGTGAAATAGAGATCAGCAATGTCGAAAACCACTGAAGTTCCTGATGCATTTTCTTGTGTTATCATACAAGGCTTACTTATTAATATCAGTTACGACGGTGTGATCCATTTTTGGTCTTTATTTTGCCTTACATATGGGAAGGGAACTGTACGGATTATTAAAACGATAAACTGAAAGTGATGAACGATTACGATTTCCTCTAAACTTCAACATTTTCCGTTTAACAGATGATCAGTTTCAACATGTTCACTTTGCGAAGTGTAAATTTAGATCTTAACTGTCCTGAAACCGTTTGGAATCAGCAACTGTTCATTGGAAAGATATGTATGCCACTTAAGTGATATTATCTATTTTTAATAAAAGGTGATGAGATATTTACAGTGTTTGCAGAGCTTGTAACCCTTGGAAAAGCCTTTGTGGTAGTTGACAGAGAAGGTTTGATGAAAACATACTGTGAAAGTAGAAAGTAGGATTTATGGAGTATTATTTCATAACTAGTTAAGCCAAAATAGGGAAGTAAAATTAGATGTTGAAGTGAAACAATATCAATTTACTGAAATTATAAAGAAAATGTAGAGACAAAAAGATATTGCTACAAAACTATTGCCCTAACGATTTTTCTATTAAAGCATATATATTCTATATACACATATATAGACACACACACATATATACACACACATACATATATATATATATAGTCGTAGTGCAATGGTAATAGAGTGCCCTCGAATTATCAAAACATGCATTTTCTCTCTGAATAGGCCTGTTCATCGAAGAGAGAGAGAGGTTGCGTCATCCATGACCATCATATGCATATACGGTTACAAATGTTCTATACTGTATATATTTACTAATAACTTCTTTTAGTTTATATGTGGGGTTAAAAAGTGTAGTGTAAAGACACACACATTACATACCGTTTTAGGACAGAGGCTCAGCATCACCAATTGTGGTAAACTTATGGGTCACTGTCCCACAAATTTTGACACAGGAACTCATTGTATCATTGTGTGTGTATATGTGGATGTGGAAGTGTTGTTCAATATCATATGACACAACGTTACAGTCTGTAAGACAGTCAGTATAAGAAGTTGTTATAAGAATTAAGTTATTTAGCTTAATTACATATTTTTCAATGCCTTTGTGTTGCGGAAGAGACCGTCTGGTATTTCTGACAACTTGTTACGCTCAAAGGATCTATAAAAGGGGAAAATGGATAGAATTATTTGCTATTCAATGAATGGCATAGTAGTATATACAGTTTTTCATTAAACTTTATAACAAGAACGACAACATGTATTTCAATTATCACTTTGGACTATCGCCGCAAAAATAGTTTCCACTATCCTTTTTGATCTGACTTTACAATATAGTATGCTCTTGTCCTGTAAAGATTCTAAGAAACTGACATCGAATTCCACTTCTCTTTAAAAAAGAGTGTTTTATCGTTAATTAAAATAAATTTGAAGATCGAATCAAATTTTACATTGCCAAATATATTGATATATATTCATTTCGGCACCAAACGTAACCCCATTTTATTAGGGAAAAAATTTGTCTTTCAGGTTTTTGTTACCGTGTTTTTCAAACTTACACATGTTTAAGATGTGGTGTTTTCGCAAAAAACTCCTTCGGTATTTCCTTGATAAAGTTTCGGGACAGATCTCTGACAGAAAAAATGAAAACAAAATTGCAAATTTAAGTTCCAGCATAACTGACTATCAAACATGTTTGAATAAAGAACATTTACTAGATAAAATCGTTTACTTACACACGTTCAATGCTCGGTGTGCTTGAAAACAGCTCTTCTGCAATTTCTTCGAGACGATTTTTCCTGAAATCGCTATCGACAGATAACAAGTTTACATGGATTATATTAGTAAATCCATCTTTTTGATCTCAATGATGTTAAAAATGAAATATAAACCCCGGCAAAATACACTCTAGAATGCCATTGACGTACAGTCTCTATCAGAATTCTCCCTCAATATACGTGGTATTCACTTTAATTTATTCTTATATCCTTACCATTTCGATCAGAACTATTACTAACATAAAGTGTTCCTCGTCATCGTCATCTTCATCGTCGTCCTTGTCATCATCATTTGTGTTTCTTCTGTTTATTGTGACGCTACGTAGGTTACAGCCGATGCAACCATCCAAACCAAATTCATAACAATTTACAATGATGCAACAATTGAACGTGTAACTAAGACTAACAATTAATTACTTCATACTTAATATATATCTTGGACCAGGAACTGAACTAATGTTTCATAAATCATTCTAAAGACATGCTGTCGGAGGAAATATTTCAGTTTAGATAATTTACCAGTATTTTAGCTACAATGTTACATACTGACGAAATATGGTTATTCCAAGAAAGTTTGCTATCAATATTAATACGCTCACAAGAGATTGGTGTCATCGGCAAATAAGACTGTATGGACGATTATGGAGACATGGCAGATATCGTTAACGTATATAATAAACAACAAAGGACCTAATACAGAGCCCCGAGGCACACCACAGGCGATATCACCAAGTCTAGAATTTGAATTATTGTATGTAGTATATTGTACCCTATTTGTGACATGACTGTCTAGCCAATTTAGGGTTGTTCCTCTGATTCCGTGGAAAGATAGTTAGGATAATAAATGGAGTGGTTAATTGTGTCGAATGCTTTGGACATGTCGAGGAAGACGCCGATGCAAATGATAACAATTGATAACACAAAAGTAGTCATGATTATATTGCTTATCGTGTGAATGAAGTCGAGACAGATTACGTACAAAATTCAACCGGAAAAGGTCATTATGGCCATAATGCATTAACACTTCGTGTTCCGAATACATTCTTTGGCAAAACGGCACACATTAACTTACTTATTTATTGTTAATATTCATTCTCTTGCTTTTATATTAATTATATACTTTCATCAACTTCTTGAAATGTAGAGTTATAATAAGGTTAAAATGCTTACAAACTGATAAGACTTGGATTCCCGTCAAATATTCTGCTGTCCAGGTTTGTAATGTAATTGTCACCAAAGAACCTGAAACGATTAAAAAAAAACGGTTGAACTCTTCCTCAACAAATGCTTCAATTAACAAGAGCTGTACACAAGTCAATTTATCCTGAATAACAACAGGTTACAATAGTTCCTAGTTTGAGCGATTTAAATACCATGTATTGGAAACTACTTTTTCCTGGCATTCCTAGTATAATCTTAAGTTGGTAACGTAAAACTGATTAGTCGACTAAATTACATCAACCAGTGTTTCGTACAATTAAATACTATATGGTCAAAATGAAGACTGGTCCTACGGCTCATACTATTTCCAGCAAACGAATAAGAGAATTGCTTCTGAAAGGTAACTTTCTGTGTTACGCGGTTCATGGTAAATCAGATACTGCCATAACACAACAATATATCATATTTGGATTACTGTGCCTGTAAAATTGATATATGCTATACATTGATTTTAAGATTATACAATTTATGGGTGTTTATGGGAGACAGGAGGTGTGTAATGTTATTCAATACGGTTGGCAATGATCAATGAATATCTTTAACTATACGGAACATGTCCATTAATGTAATTTTTTCTTCTTTACACAGTCCAGAGGGGCTTAACCATTATTTGCAATATGATGTTTAAACTTTAATATAGACCGAAACACTTTGTTGCTATTTCAGCTGACGCCACCTAAATATATATCTATGTATAATATGCAGATTAAGCTATACAGTATTAACATATAATATGCAACATCATTACTGTACACAGAATAATATTCCATATCCATTCGCTAAATATGTAGGCATTTACCACAAATTACAACGCAATGTACAACTATTTAGTAGAAAGGGCCATGATGCATGGTGTCACTGATAAAAATTAACACAGAAAATGTGTGTATAGTTTTATCACAGTGTACCAACTGATACATATTTAACGCAAATATTGGTGCAGTATTATTTATATGGACTTTTATATCTATATAGTATTAGTATGATAGCTACTATTGACAGAATTAACGAAAATAAATGCCCAATTCCAGCCAACCTATAAGCATAGTGAATTCTGATAAAATAGAACCCGACAGGCTAAATTCATTTCCGGTTATTTACAGCACAAAGCTATCACGCTGCAACATTAAACGGTATATTCATTCTCAATATGAAACCAAAATAATAGGTTTACTGTGATTTGGTACAACAGGTCGCTTAACTTTAGTTAAATCATAGATACCGCATAGCAATACAATTTTGTCAATATGAAACCAAAACAAAAGAATTACTGTGATTTGGTACAAAAGTTCGCTTAACTTTAATTAAATCATAGATAATGCATAGCAATACAATTTTGTTAATTTAGTTTGTCTAAGATGGAACAACATTGCCAAGCAGGCATAACTAAGTCATCTAACCGAGAATAAATAATTTTGCAGCAAAATAGCTTCGTGTTTGAACTCAATCATACTTTGATCTTTGTACTTACACCATTTAACAGTAGATACTTTCTTAAGAAAAAGGCGCCCAGGAAAGAACCTGGGCACGAAAACCAAACTACCGAACCACTGATCCGCTCTCAACCCCAGTCCCTTTACATCGGGACTGTGACTGGGTGATCATCATTGGGTGTGTATCAACATTCCCCTCGAAAGGGAACAGATACTTTTTAAGAAAAAGTCGCCCAGGAAAGAACCTGGGCACGAAACCCAAACCATCGAACGACTTATTCGCTCTCAACCCCAGTCCCCTTGCATCGGGACTGTGACTGTGTGAGCATCGTTGCGTGTGCATTACCATTCCCCTTGAAAGGGAATAGATACTACACATGATCTTAGCCAAAAGGCCGAGAAGCGATTAACAGTAGATGAATTGTGTAACAGTAGATTACATGCTAGCTTACACTGTGTTAGTTTGAAATATAATTTGGGACGAATACACCCCTACGCAAATGTCCTACCTAGTAAAAATTAGGATATCAATCAATATTTATTAATATTATGTACCGTCTCCTATGATACTTACAAAGTCTGAAGATTAGTCTTGTTTTCAAACAGATCAGAGGGAATGTGAGATATTTTGTTGCTTGAAAAATCTCTGTAGAGAAGAGCATAGGATCTGTGAATATGAAGTCGATCGTATCTTTTGTGGCTTAGGTTTATTCTATCATTGAGTTAATTTAATTCAAAGCTGACCTTAATTGAATATTTCCTATATAAAAATGATGCTCTAGCAAAAACATTCATTGTACATTAGCTTTCTAAATACAGCAAACAATTAAAGAAGTCTATATATCCCACTCTGAAAACATTTCAGTCCCACAAAATAACACAGAAAAACACGTGATATCGAATGAGATTTTTGAATAAACGGAGAAAGTGTAATACATGTAGACTAGTAACATAATCAATGTTTTGAAACCGAGTCCATATTAAAATGGTACTTGCATTGATTTTATATTTAATGCTGACGACAGAAATCCTGTTGGAATTTCTTTGATGTAGTTTCTGGAAAAGTCTCTGTAAATTAACAAAAAAACATTGTCGGTGTATGGCGAGAATCACAAGTGTCGTTCTTGGGATTTTTCGTTACTGTCAATTGAAAGTGAATCAACTTTAATTATTTATGATCTGATAACAAGAGATTCATTTGGCCACACCTCAAAATTCCAAACCACACTTAGAATGCGATGACCTAAAATTCATTATTAATATTTTATTTAAAATCTATGAACCAGTTCGCCTGAGCAGCAGATAATTAACATTAGTTCATCTGTAAGCTAAGATACGAAAATATATTACAAAAAGGGAACTTCTAGAGAAACACATTTCTAAAATAATAGTTCCGAGTAATCGTTCCGAACCAGATTTGGAGATAACAACGGTGAAATTGTCATTTAGAGAAGCTTTAGGGATTTTTCACGAAAGTAGAAAAAAGTAGAAAACATACACTTTCTGCAGGTTTATTTTAGATTCGAGTAAATCAACCGGAATGGAAACAATCTTGTTGGTAGAAAATGCTCTGTTAAGAGGAAAAGGAATAATGATCGTTTAAATCAATTGTGTAATAACAAAGAAACAAAGGATATTGTTTCGCTGCTTGTGATGTTACAACAGAGTGATGATTGAAACAGAAACTTGATTTCAAGAGCAGCCAGAGCTCTGCTTATATCAAGAATGTTTATACTGACCTTATTGACCGGGTTTAAGTCTTCTATTTTGCCTTTGACATCAAACAATCATTCACAATAGAGTTAAAATTTTGAAAAACTTACACGTTTTCAAGATTGTTCACACTTGAGAATATTCCATTTGGAATCGCTTTCATTTGGTTTCTTGTGAAAATTCTGAAAGTTTTACAGAAAACATATTCTTGGATTTCACTATTATTCTTTGTTTCAGGATATGTTGATGTCCCCACCCTACTTTGTGCTCTCCAAGACGAAAATATTCTGTAACGTTAGCAGACCCACATTGAATTCATGTAACGTAAGTAAACTTCCTTTGGTTTAAATGAAAACGTATCACATCTCGAATTTGTATTCTTATATTTTGAAATCATTTTTTAACTCCTTCATATTAAAGGTGATTGTAATGGAAAAACCTAAAATAACATTTAGCAATGTAAAACGTGGTACACTTTGTGATTGCGTACATAGATGTCAGGTTGACTGTCCATTGGAACGTTCCAGGTGGTATGCCAGTAAGTCTGTTACGCGATATATTTCTGTGAGAAATAAAAAATATCACAAAGCAGTTAATAATTCACAACGAAGTTAAACATGTGTCTGATATTGTCACTGCTTGTTCAAATACCGGATGCCACAAAAGGTATCATGTGATATATTCAAATGACATCATCAATTGTATCCAGTGGAGTGCTAAGGGGGCGGGTGACAGAACCCCACTCTAACTTCAGTCTGAGAATTTTTTTTTATTCAGGAGGGGAAGAATTACGGCATCACTACTACAAAGATGCAGCCCCCCCCCCCTTTCAGCCTAACACAAAGTATTTATTTGCATAACCTAGCGTTAAGATACCTGTAGTTTAAATATATATCATAATATACCACGTATAACCTTTTTTCTGGGCACGACCTATTCTCCCACCCTTCATTGGAGTCGGCCTAAATGCCCCAGGGCAAGACCTGCTACTGTAAATTTTCCTTGATTTGCTTCTGTCCCTTCCATGAAGTTTCAGACCCCTGCATAAATCAGTCGCGGGTTCTTTTTTTTTTTGGTGCATTTACTACCACAATCTGACAGAATACATTTGAGGCCTATATGCTTATATTTTTAGACTATCCCCTCTGAATTCCTGCGCACCGGTAACTGAATGTCACTCCTATTTATAAATATCACCAAAACTAAAGCAGATGGGTTAAACATTCATGTAGATAGTCGGAAAATTGACTTTTTAATATTTTGTTAGATAATATTAATCTATCTTGTCATTTTATACCTAGTTACTAATAAGGCCCGTGCATAATCGTTCTTAATCTTACATTTCCGTGGCATTGTGAGGTAACGTTGGTATTACACTCAATGCTCTTAACGAGCAATCAACGAGGTAAAATGTCTTCTTCGTTTGGTGACAGTCACACGTATGATTGGCACCGCAAGCGGTCGGTTCTGTTGTGATAAAACAAACAGGAAATATTTCCCTGCGAAGTATTTAAGTAGTGCAAGAAAGCTAGATAATTACGATGAAACTTGCTTTCTGTTATCAAGATAGTCTTTATCATTTTCGTAAATAGTTTGCTCAGTTAATAAAGATGATAAAAATTACATTCAATTTAAGGTAGAAACTGGTTTGGGGCATTTTTATAATTTCTATTCTACAATACACAAACATTAGACCACGACGTAACATTATTACATATATATATATTTAGCTGGTATAGCCACATATCTCGGTATAGCACCCGTGTGCCTTGTTCGATATTGTAATGAAACATACAAAATATATAAGAGAGTATCTATCTTCCATTTTTTCCCACAAATATTTTAAATAACTCTACGTTCTTGGTTATTCTTCGTAAGCTGACGTCATTTGCTGAAGTGGACAATTAATGATCTAGTTTTCATATGTATTGTTACAACATAAGAAATCAAAAGCTGATGTTTCAAATATATATGTACTAATCTATTCATAGTTACAAAGTGAATATTTCATAACTTACTCGTTTCTTTCCTTATATCTAGTTGATTGTACTGCAGGGAGTCATCGATTGTCGTTCCATGAACGCAGCAAAATGACATTACCAGGAGCCAGAACCACATTTTACCATGTGCTATCACATAAAACAGGGAAACAATATCACTTTGCCACTTAACCATTTACAGTATATAAAACGTTCTTCTGTTTATAAAGGTCATTACATATGAAACTGAAAGAGCCGTTAGAGAGGTAGTTGATAATTAACCCTTTCTATTTCGATTTTTCTTTTTACGTGATACCTCTTTTTATTTTTCGTAGGAATTTTGATAACTAGATGTGCTTTTACTTTCATTTCGGTCACTTAGATGGTTGTTATTAAGAATTGAAAAGTTAAAATGTAAGTTAATTAACATGCGTTTACAAAACGTTCTAGAAACAAGGTAGATTGTTGTGTAGTTCTTTGCTGAAAATCACCATGTCATGTATATTAAAAACTAAACTATATCACATCCCGACTTCCCCTTTAGTTCTAATGAGGTTAAATACTGAAATAAAATAAAACTTTTAGCAAACTGCTTATCCACTAGAGAGCCTGCGCAGGAGAATGTGTAAAAGTAAGTTGGCCTGACGTTTCGATCCTAGCAGGATCTTCTTCAAAGGCTAAAGGACAAGTATTAGTAACAGAAGGGACAAAAAACACAAAGAACAGACAGGTTAATGAGCATGGTGAACACAAAGAGATAGATGTAAGGGGATTATTAGACAAGGCATGGAGAGAAGAAAGAAAGAAACCAACAGGGGAAGAGGATAGATAGGAGATAAACAGTAGAGGGACAAAGAGAGAATTAAGGGAAGGGGGTAGGGAATAAACTGGAAAAGAAAAAGACAGAAAGGTGTGGAGAAAACATGTGGAAGAGCGCTAAGAGGAGTGAATGTGGGGAGGGGCACCAGGCGAGAAGGGGGGGGGGGTGGAAACAGAAGAAAAGTTAGTCATGTCCTTCCTGAATGTTGAGCCCATGAGGTTGAATGGTGTGAAGGCGTTGCATCCACAGCCTCTTTCTGCTGATTCGTACTATGTCAGGACGGCTACCTAAGGATTCAATCACATGTAGGGACATGTCGTTAATGGTATGGTTGGGAAGGTTAAAGTGTTCTCCAACTGGGGTCTCAGTCTTCATGGTGTTGACTATGGATCTGTGACCATAGAATCGCTTCTTGAGTGGTTTTGGTCTCGCCAACATACTCGATGCCGCAAACTCTACAAGAGATCAGATATATGACATTAGTGGTTGTGCAAGTGATGTGACCCTTAGTCTTGTGTGTGAGTTGCATGCTGTGGCTGGTGATGGAATTGGATTCAAGAATGTAGTGGCTGCAGATGATGCATCTCGAAGTGCGATCACGTTTGAAAGTATCATGCTGAATGAGTGTAGGGTTAGAAGTTAGAGGTGGAACAGCAGCACGCACAATAAGGTCTCGTAGGTTGCGGGGTCGTCTGTAGGCGATGATGGGTTTTTCTTGGACGGCTCGTTGGAGTCTATCTGAAGTGAGGAGAATGTTGTGGTTTTTAGAGGTGATTTGCTGAAGAGGAGAAAGATTTGGGTGGAAAATAACAACCAGGGGTAGATGATCTGGAGAGGGAGTGGTCTCTCTAAATGGCTTCACGCGACCTTCTGGCATATGGCCCCTGGCAGTAAGGTGTTTTTCCAAAGCATCTGTATGGCGAATGAAAGAGGAATTGTTAGAGCTAATGCGACGAAGACGAAGTGCTTGACTGTAGGCAATTCCAGACTTGCAGTTACGGGGATGGCAGCTTGAAGAATGAAGATACTGGTGTGTGTCTGTGCGCTCGGTGTATAAGTCTGTAGAGAGAGAACCGTGTTCCTTGCGAACAGTCACATCGAGAAAATTAACCTGTTGGTGAGAGTAATCATAGGGGAATTTGATGGTGCTGTGGAAAGAATTGATGTGATTGATGAAGGTGAGCAGGCTATCCTCATCACTGGTCCAAACGAAAAAGTTGTCATCAATGTAGCGCCACCAGAAAAGAGGACGACAGGGAGCTGTACTGAGCACGCATTCTTCAAGGCTAGCCATGAACAGGCAAGCAAAGGAAGGTGCCATCCTGGTACCCATGGCAGTCCCGTGTCTTTGAAGGTAATGCTTGTCCATGAACGTGAAGTTGTTTCTGGTGAGAACCTGTTGTATGAGAATTTTGATGTCAGAGATGGGTGGAAAAGTGTGGACCTTCTTAGACAGGGCTGCACACGTGGCTGCGATACCTTCAGCATGAGAAATGTTAGTGTAAAGAGAAGTGACGTCGAAAGTACCGATGATGACTGTACTATGGATTTGGTTCTTGATATCTTCAAGTTTCCTGAGGAAATCTGGAGTGTCATGGATGTAAGAGTTAATCTGAGGAACTAGAGGTTTGATGAAGTGGTCCACAAACAAGGATATCATCTCGATGGGGACCCATTGCATGAGATGATAGGCCTACCAGGTTTACCAGGCTTGTGAATTTTGGGCAGAAATTATATACTATAATGTTGGGTGTACCAACCTTTTGGTAAGTTCAAGTAATTGTATTGCTTTGTTACACAAATGTGATCTTTATTAAAGTAGGTACGACATTAGGTTTCAGTTTAATCTCTTTAATGATATATCCTCTGTGCATATACTCTTATCTTTAACTGTCAGTGGAAACCAATATATAGAATCAATGGGTTATTGAATCAATTCCTTTCAAAATATGAAGTATAAAATTACGTATCTTGTGACTATGGATACAAAGGCTAAGAGAGGCTGTCGGATGGAGGAGAGAAGAGGGTGAAGGGGAAATTAAAAAAGGCAGAGGTGGTTCAGTCACTCCTTTCTAATATGTGGAGACCACGTGGTTAGATGTTGCGAAGGTTTTGTATCTACAAACGTTCTTCACTGAGGCAAACTGTATCGGGGCGGGGGGGGGGGGGCGGTTATCTAGAAGTCCAATGCATTTAAGGATCATATCCGATATACTGTTGTTCGGAAGGGAAACAATTTGCTAACAGTTTTTTCTCTCTCCATAATGTGCTGTGTTTCTCTTATTTCAACAACTACAGCTAAGTTACAGTTGATTCGTATGAACGTATATGTAAAAGGTATTCCCTTTCATTGTTGATAACTTACTAGACAATAACTTGAAATAGTTGCTCAATCTTTCGATGGCTGTACAATTCATCACTAGAAGTCTGTCTTTCAAATGAACATACATTAATCTTATAATAATCGTACTCCTGCTCTTAACAAGAACTATTACCCATTTTTCGTGTTTACTTCCCGTTACAATATTCATTCTATCGTTAGTAACATGTTGTACCAAAAGATCCACAATAACACTAGCAAACGGAGGAATCACAATTAGGTTAAACTATCTAGTTTCTGTTGACATTTTCGTACCAGCACGAAGACAATTGGTAACTTATTATTTAATTTTTACGTTTAATTCAACTTTGTAACATTTTCACTCACCTAACGACCAGTAACGAAAAGTTGGATCTTCATCAATATTTGCAAAGACAAAACCGTTTATCAGTACGTGTTAGTGTCATCCACATCAACGAATTATTAAACAAACGTATGGTGCGAAACCAACAAAATTCTACTGACAGGAAGTAAGTGCGCCTTCATCGGCAACGTTTAGACAGAAAGGAATACAGCATATGATTGTCGTTACATCTTATGGTTAATTAACGTTAATTATTAAGGATGAGACACATAGTTCCGCTTTCGTCTGAGTTTGCTTTCATTTTCACTTCTTAAATAATGAAACCAGGTAGTATCTTTTCTAAATTGAATTCAAAACACTCATGTTAAAAGAAAGGATTTTCAAAATAGGATTTTCGAAATGTTTTCAAAGGTTAACATATATATATATGTATATATGTATCTATGTATATATATATATGTATATATATATATATATATATATATATATATATATATATATATATATATATATATATATATATATATATATAGAAAATCCACGTTTACTCCAAAAGAAAATATAATTAGAGAAAACCAGGCAAATAAGATATGACTCATAGATGACAAATAAGGAGTAAGTTTTAGAAAATATATTGGAATTTTCGGTCAGACCTTCGTCAGCAATACTTGGCAGTCGAATGAGAATATATATATATATAAATATATATATATATATATATATATATATATATATATATATATATATATATATATATATATATATATATATATATATATATATATATATATATATATATATATATATATATATATATATATATATATATATATGAGCCAGACATAATGTAACAGAAGCCAAGCTATCTTTGTAGGTGGTTTTCAGACGTTTTATGTTTAATTGTTTAAGACATTACAGTAGGCCTAGCTGCTTATTTGTGATTCTGCATCATGTTTTACTTTGTTCAACACTTACTTTTAGTAGAAAATGTTTAAATTTCAAACAGAAAAGAAACATGACTTTCCAATGCGCAATTACGTAGCTCCATGTATCTGCCTAACCTTTGTTCATAGAAAGTAGTCATGTTGCAGATCTTTACTTTGGAGACTTGAACAACAATCAAAGGCATACTGGCGAGTGGAATTTGGCAAGTAGATGTTTAGTCACGGTCGCCAAATAGCGAGTACTTTTAAAAATATTTGTCGGGGCATGAAAACCTTCAAGACATGATTTCTCATGGTAGAAATCATGGATACTGTTCATACATGGTATATGGATTTGTCATATTGAGATGTAAATCGTGGATACCTCTAATACTTGATGTGTGGATTCATAGCATTGAGTACAATACCCCTATCGTTTCTGGTGGAGGTGTGTATAGGTGTAGATATGCCCCCGGCCCCACTACTGTACGATTTGATGTTTTTGTTTCAACTGTGTATTCATTTTCTTCCACGTATTTGACAATGTCTTTTTGCTTCTTTTGTTGTTAAGCGCTATATCAAACACTGTATTTATTTATATATATATATTGACGATCAAAATTATATATATATAATATATATATAATATATATATAATATATATATATAATATATATATATATATATATGTAAAACGCATCTAATCAGGGGTCCCTTTATTATTATTCTTCCGACGTTGTTCTGCTTCTTCATCTATCTTCTGTCCTGTTCGACCGTCTCCAAGTGCCGTCCAGCGTCTCCATCGATCTGTCTGCTATCACATCCGAAATACAAGGCTAAATAAAACATTTAAAACACATCAAACACATTGTAAAACCCACCTATCCAGGGGTCCTGTCAGTCTTTTTCCATCGTTGTCATGTTTCTTTTTCATTTATCTTGTCCTGTTCGATCGTCTCCAAGTGCCATCCAGCGTCTTAATCGTTCTGTCTGCTATCATCTGAAATAAAAAGGCTAAGGAAAAAAATTAAAAATATCAAACACATTGTTATCACACCTAACCATGGTTTCGGCTATTCTTCTTCCGTTGTTGTTTTTTCTTCTTCATCCATCTTCTGACCCTTTTCTCCGTCTCTAATTGCCGTCCAACGTCTCCATCGATCTGTCTGCTATCACATCTAAACTAACAAGGCTCAGGAAAACAGTTAAAACATATCAAACACATTGTAAAACGCACCTAACCAGGGGTCTGACTATTTTTCGTCCGTTGTTGTTTTTACTTCTACATCCATCTTCTGTCCTGTTCCACCGTCTCTAATTGCCGTCAAGTTTCTCCATCGATCTGCCATATATCACATCTGAAATAAAAAGGCTAAAGTAAACAGTTAAAACATATCAAACACATCGTAAAACGCACCTATCCAGGGGTCCTGTAGTGTTCTTCCGTCGTTGTTCCTCTTTATTTATCTTCTGTCCTGTTCCACCGTCACCAAGTGCCGTCCAGATCCTCTGAAAAGGCCAGGAAAACAGTTAAAACATGTCAAACACATTGTAAAACGCACCTATCCAGGGTTGCCGTCAGTCTTCTTCCGTCGTTGTTCTGCCTCTTCATTCATCTTCTACCTGTTCCAATATTTGCAAATGCCGTCCAGCGTCTCCATTGCTCTGCCATCTTTCACATATGAAATAAATGGCTAAAGAAAACAGTTTAAACATATCAAACACATCGTAAAACGCGCCTATCAATGGGTCCCGTCATTCTTCTTACGTCGTTGTTCAGCTTCTTCATCCATTTTCTGTCCTGTTCCACCGTCTCCAATTGATGTCCAGCGTCTCCATCGATCTGCCATCTATCACATCTGAAATAAAAAGGCTAAGAAAACAGTAAAACATATCAAACACATTTAAAACGCATCTATCCAGGGTCCCGTCATTCTTCTTCAGTCGTAGTTTTGCTTCTTCCTTCCTCTTCTGCCCTGTTCCACCGTCTCCAATTGATGTTCAGCGTCTCCATCGATCTGTCTGCTATCACCTCTGAAATAACAAGGCTAAAGAAAACAGTTAAAACATATCAAACACACTGTTAAACGCACCTATCCAGGGTCCCGTCATTCTTCTTTCGTCGTTGTTCTGCCTCTTAATTCATCGTCTACCTGTTCCAACATTTGCAAATGCCGTTCAGCGTCTCCATTGCTCTGCCATCTTTCACATATGAAATAAAAGGCTAAAGAAACCAGTTAAAACATATCAAACAAATTGTTAAACGCACCTATCCAGGGGTCCCGTCATTCTTCTTACGTCGTTGTTCTTCTTCTTCATGCATCTTCTGTCCTGTTCCACCGTCTCCAATTGATGTCCAGAGTCTCCATCGATCTGCCATCTATCACATTTGAAATAAAAGGCTAAAGAAAACAGTTGAAACATATCAAACACATTGTAAATCGCACCTATCCAGGGTTCCTGTCAGTCCCCTTCCATCAATGTTCTGCTTGTTCGTCCATCTTCTGTCCTGTTCCACCGTCTCCGAGTGCCGTCCAGCGTCTCCATCGATCTGCCTGCCATCACATCTGAAATAACAAGGCTATGGAAAACAATGCAAACTGGGTGAACCTTGCTGAATATAAGCATCACCATATGCTCTGCTATGACATGGATTACATGTCATTAATTGACCAGGCAAAACACATATTGATTTCTAACGATATTGTTTATTTTTTGCTTATTGTGTGGAACGCACTGTTTTACAAATCATTGTTTCATGGATTTGCTGTGAAAGAGGCAGTACCTCAGCAGACTGTTGTGAGAAAAACGAGTGAATGTATTGACTATTAATCACTGTCATTAATGAGGAGACAATTAAGTTAAGTGACCATTACACTTATGTCTGTCTAAAGTACAACATTTAATGACTTAAATTGGCACATTTTCTGACTGAGGATAGAAAAACAGTTAAAACGTACCTCTTCTTGTGGTGGCATCGTCCAGCCTCTTATTTCTTCTGTCTGCATACACCACCCACTGTCATCATCCTTCTTCTTATGTTGTCGACGTCGTGCGTCTAAATCCATCTTCTTCTACATCTGATGAAACAAAGATAGAAAAACAGTGAAAACATATCAAATACATAGCCTACCCACTAACCCAGGGACTTCCCCATCCTCTGCTTCTGGTGGCATCTTCCAGCGTCTTATTCCACCTTCTTCTGTCTGCATCCATCTTCCACTGTCATCATCCTTCTTCTTATGTTGTCGACGTCGTGCGTCTTAATCCATCTTCTTCTACATAAAATCTTCTGATAAAACAAAGATAGAAAAACAGTTAAAACATATCAAATACAGAGCCCACCCAATAACCCAGGGACACCCCCCACCTCTTCGACTGGTGGCAACGTCCAGCGTCTTATTCCATTTTCTTCTGCATCTGAAAAAAACAAGGAATAGAAAAACAATAAGAACGTATCAAATACATAACCTTCTGCACCTGTAAAAACAAGGATAGAAAAACAGTTAAACATATCAAATATATAGCTCACCCACTGACCTAGGGTCACCACTTCTTCTTCTGGTGGCATCGACCAGCGTCTTAATCCATCTATTTCTGCATCTGAAAAACAAGTAATAACAAACAATTAGAACGTTTCGAATACATAACCATATGCATCGGAAAAACAAGGATAGAAAAACAGTTAAACATATCAAATACATAGCCCACTCACTGACCCAGGTACTCCCCCCCCCCCTCTTCTTCTGTTGGCATCGTCCAGCGTCTTAAGCTATCTTCTTCTGCGTCTGAAAAAAACAAGGAAAGAAAAACAGTTAAAACATATCAAATACGTAGCCCACCCACTGACCCAAGGACTATCACTTCTTCTTATGGTGGCATCGTCCAGCGTCTTGTTCGATCTTCTTCTGCATCTGAAAAACAAGTAATAACAAACAATTAGAACGTATCAAATACATCAAAAACAAGGATGTAATAACAGTTAATGCATATCAAATACATAGCCCACTTACTGACCCAGGTACTCCCCACCCCACCTCTTCTTCTGTTGGCATCGTCCAGCGTCTTAAGCTATCTTCTTCTGCGTCTGAAAAAAAAAAACAAAGAAAGAAAAACAGTTAAAACATATCAAATACATAGCTCACCCACTGACCTAGGGACACTTCTGGTGGCATCGACCAGCGTCTTAATCCATCTATTTCTGCATCTGAAAAACAAGTAATAACAAACAATTAGAACGTATCAAATACATAACCATCTGCATCTGATAAACAAGTATAGAATACAGTTTAGACATATCAAATACAGAGCCAACCCACTAACCCAGGGACGATTCCCACCTCTTCGACTGGTGGCAACGTCCAGCGTCTTATTCTATCCTCTTCTGCATCTGAAAAAACAAAGATAGAAAAACAGTTAAAACATATCAAATACATAGCTCACCTACTACCCCAGGGACACCCCTTTACTTCTTCTCGTGGCATCGCCCAGCGTCTTATTCCATTTATTTCTACATCTGAAAACAAATAATAACAAACAATTAGAACGTATCAAATACATCAAAAACAAGGATGTAATAACAGTTAAGACATATCAAATACATAGCCCACTCACTGACCCAGGTACTCCCCACCCCCTCTCTTCTTCTGTTGGCATCTTCCAGCGTCTTAAGCTATCTTCTTCTGTCTGCATCCACCTTCCATTGTTATTATTCTTCTTCTTATGTTGTCGTCGTCCTGTGTCTTAATTCATCTTCTTCTGCATCTGAAAACAAAGATAGAAAAACAATAAGAACATATCAAATACATAACCCTCCGCACCTGTAAAACAAGGAAAGAAAAACAGTTAAAACATATCAAATACATAGCCCACCCACTGACCCAAGGACTACCACTTCTTCTTATGGTGGCATCGTCCAGCGTCTTGTTCCATCTTCTGCTGCATCTGAAAAAACAAGTAATAACAAACAATTAGAACGTATCAAATACATCAAAACAAGGATGTAATAACAGTTAATGCATATCAAATACATAGCCCACTTACTGACCCAGGTACTCATCACCCCCTCTCTTCTTCTGTTGGCATCGTCCAGCGTCTTAAGCGTCTGAAAAAAACAAAGAAAGAAAAACAGTTAAAACATATCAAATACATAGCTCACCCACTGACCTAGGGACACCACCTCTTCTTCTGGTGGCATCGACCAGCGTCTTAATCCACTTATTTCTGCATCTGAAAAAAAACAGTAATAACAAACAATTAGAAGGTATCAAATACATAACCATCTGCATCTGAAAAACAAGGATAGAATAACAGTTAATGCATATCAAATACAGAGCCCACTCACTGACCCAGGTACTCACCCCCCCCCCCCTCACTTCTTCTGTTTGCATCGTCCAGCGTCTTAAGCTATCTTCTTCTGCGTCTGAAAAAACAAGGATAGAAAAACAGTTAAAACATATCAAATACATAGCTCACCCACTAACCCAGGGACACCCCTTTACTTCTTCTTGTGGCATCGTCCAGCGTCTTATTCCACTTCCTTCTGTCTGCATCCACCTTCCATTGTTATTATCCTTCTTCTTATTTTGTCGTCGTCCTGTGTCTTAATTCATCTTCTTTATAACCCTCCGCACCTAAAAAACAAGGATAGAAAAACACTTAAAACATATCAACTACATAGCTCACCCACTGACCTAGAGACACCCCCCTCTTTTCTGGTGGCATCGTCCAGCGTCTTATTCCATCTTCTTCTGCATATGAAAAAACGAGGATAGAAAAAACAGTTAAGACATATCAAATACACAGCCCACCCACTGACACAGGGACGCCACCCCCCCCCCCGTCTCTTCTTCTGGTGACATCGGCCAGAGTCTTTATTCTTCTTCCTCTGCATCCGAAAAAAACAAGAATAGAAAAACAAATATTGAAAAACAGTTAACCATATGAAATACATAACTCACCCACTGACCCAGTAACAACCCCACCTTCCCACTTCTTCTGGCGGCATCGTCCAGCGTCTTAATCAACCTTCTCCTGCATCTGAAAAAACAAGGATAGAATACAGTTAAAACATATCAAATACAGACCCCACCCACTAACCCAGGGACACCTCTCCCCACCTCTTCAACTGGTGGCAACGTCCAGCGTCTTATTCCATCTTCTTCTGCATCTGAAAAAAAAAGGAATAGAAAAACAATAAGAACGTATCAAATACATAACCCTCTGCACCTGTAAAAACAAGGATAGAAAAACAGTTAAAACATATCAAATATATAGCTCACCCACTGAAGAGGGACACCACCTCTTCTTCTGGTGGCATCGTCCAGCGTCTTAATCCATCTTCATCTGCATGTAAACAAAAACAAGGATAGAAAAAACAGTTCAAATATATCAAATACATAGCCACCTACTGACCCAGGGACACCCCACCCCCTTTCTTCTTCTGGTGGCATCGGCCAGCGTCTTAATCCATCTTCCTCTGCATCTGAAAAAACAAGGATAGAAAACAGTTAAACATATCAAATTTATAGCCCACCAACTGATCCAGGGACACTCCCTCCTCTTTTTTGGCATCGTTTAGCGTCTTAATCAATCTTCTTCTGCATCTGATAAAAGAAGAATAGAAAAACAGTTAAAACATATGAAAAGCATAACCCTCTTCATCCGAAAAACAAGGATAGATAAACAGTTACAACATATCAAATACATAGCTCACCCACTAACCCAGAGACACCCCTTTACTTCTTCGTGTGGCATCTTCCAGCGTCTTATTCCACTTCCTTCTGTCTGCATCCACCTTCCATTGTTATTATCCTTCTTCTTATGTTGTCGTCGTCCTGCGTCTTAATCCATCTTCTTCTGCATCTGAAAACAAAGATAGAAAAACAATAAGAACATATCAAATACATAACCCTTCGCACCTGAAAAACAAGGATAGAAAAACACTTAAAACATATCAAATACAAAGCTCACCCATGGACCTAGAGACACACCCCACCCCCCCCCCCCCCTCTTCTTCTGATGGCATCGTTCAGCGTCTTAATCCATCTTCTTTTGCATCTGAAAAAACAAGAGTAGAAAAACAATAAGAGCGTATCAAATACATAAGCCTCTGCATCTGAAAAAACAAGGATAGAGACACACAGTCAAAACATATCAAATACAGAGCCCACCCACTAACCCAGGGACACCACCCACCTCTTCGACTGGTGGCATCGTCCAACGTCTTATTCCATCTTCTTCTGCATCTGAAAAAAACAAGAGTAGAAAAACAATAAGAACGTATCAAATACATAAGCCTCTGCATCTGAAAAAACAAGGATAGACACACAGTCAAAACATATCAAAGACAGAGCCCACCCACTAACCCAGGGACACCACCCACGTCTTCGACTGGTGGCATCGTCCAACGTCTTATTCCATCTTCTTCTGCATCTGAAAAAACAAGAATTGAAAAACAGATAAAACATATCAAATACAGGGCCCACCTACTGACCCATGGACACCCAACCACCCCTCTTCTTATGGTGGCATCGTCCAGCGTCTTAATCTATCTTCTTCTGCATCCGCAAAAACAAGGACAGAAAAACAGTTAAAACATATCAAATACATAGTTCACCCACTTACCCAGGTAAACCCCTACTTCTTCTTGTTGCATCTTCCAGCGTCTTATTCCACTTCCTTCTGTCTGCATCCACCTTCCATAGTCATTGTACTTCTTCTTATGTTGTCGTCGTCCTGCGTCTTAATCCTTCTTCTTCTGCATCTGAAAACAAAGATAGAAAACAATAAGAACATATCAAATACATAACCCTCCGCACCTGTAAAACAAGTATAGAAAAACACTTAAAACATATCAAATACATAGCCCAACTACTGATTCAAGGACACCTCCTCCCCTCTTCTTATGGTGGCATCGTCCAGCGTCTTAATCCATCTTCCTCTGCATATAAAAAAGCCAGAATAGAAAAAACAATAAGAACGTATCAAATATTTAACCCTGTGCATCTGAAAAACAAGGATAGAAAAACAGTTAACCACATCAAATACATAACCCACCCACTGACCCAGTAACAACCCCACCCTCCCTCTTCTTCTGGTGGCATCGTCCAGCGTCTTTATCAATCTTCTTCTGCATCTGAAAAAAAACAAGGATAGAAAAACAGTGCAAATATATCAAATACATAGCTCACCTACTGACCCAGGGACACCCCTACCCCCGTCTTCTTCTGGTGGCATCGTCCAGCGTCTTAATCCATCTTCCTCTGCATCTAAAAAAGCCAGAATAGAAAAACAATAAGAACGTATCAAATATTTAACCCTGTGTATCTGAAAAACAAGGATAGAAAAACAGTTAACCACATCAAATACATAACCCACCCACTGACCCAGTAACAACCCCACCCTCCCTCTTCTTCTGGTGGCATCGTCCAGCGTCTTTATCAATCTTCTTCTACATCTGAAAAAAAACAAGGATAGAAAAACAGTTCAAATATATCAAATACATAGCTCACCTACTGACCCAGGGACACCCCCCCCCCCCTTACGTCTCATTGTGGCATCTTTCAGTCATTATCCTTCTTCTTATGTTGTCGTCGTCCTGCGTCTTAATCCATCTTTTTCTGCATCTGAAAAAACAAAGTATAGAAAACAATTAAAATATATCAAATACATAGCCCATCCACTGACCCAGGGACACCCCCCCTCTTCTTCTGGTGGCATCGTCTAGCGTCTTAATCCATCTCCTTCTGCATCTGAAAAAAAAGGAATAAACAAAAATAGAACGTATCAAATACATAACCCTCTGCATCTGAAAAAACAAGGATAGAAAAACAGTTAATATATATCAAATACATAACCAACCCACTGACCCAGTAACACCCCCCCCCCCTCTCTCTCTTTTCTTCTGGTGGCATCGTCTAGCGTCTTAATCACCTTCTTCTGCATCTGAAAAAACCAGGATAGGAAAACAGTTTAAACATATCAAATGCATAGCCCACCCACTAACCCAGGGACACCCCACCCCTCTTTTCCCTTGTGGCATCGTCCAGCGTCTTATTCCACCTCCTTCTGTCTGCATCCATCTTCCATTGTCATTATTCTTATATAAGCGAGTTCAGAGTTTGCATTGCGCAATGGAGGTCAAGAGGTCAAATAAGAATACTCTCGTTGCGACGAGAGTTGTATGCTCGCGTACCCACGTTAACTTAATGAGCACTTACAGTAAACATTAGAAATCGCATAATTTACGTCTAAATTTACTCTGTTTTTTCGCTTTGGGATGGATATTCCTACAAGTTTGGAAGAGTTTAAACTTTGGAAAGTTGACAGACTGAAGGAATTTTTAAAGAAACGAAAGTTGAAGATGAATGGCCGGAAAGAAGAGTTGGTTGCTTTAGCGTATGCTGCCGTTCAGATGAACATTGCTGAAGTTAATAAAGCAGATGCGCGAAATGAAAAGGCAGATGACCACGCATCGGTACTTCAGGTTGAAGGAAAGACCATGCCCGATCCTCTTTCGGATTTACCACTTGCATGGGAAGGCGAAATTGAAATGAAAAAATGGCCGCCTTGCATGTACATTGATATTGCGCATTATTTTACCAGTAATGATAACATTGAACTGAAGCAAAGACTGATGACGGACTATAAAGATGGTAAAGTCTTCAGCTATTTAGAGTCTGGGTGGCTCAGGGAAATATTTTACAATGCCATTTCTGCAGAGTCAAGGTTGTGCTTTCTAAAGGCAGAGTGTACACCATCGCAGCGTATTAATAATATTCCTTGGAATAACCCCTGGAAATCCCCCACCCACTATTATTTTTTATAATGTTCTTCTCCAAATAAAATAAATATTTTTATTTATTTTTTTTCGAACAAATTGAACCCACCCTATAAGAGGACAAACAAAAACGAATGACAGCGAATGACCGAATGACAATTGACTTTGTACAGGGTTAATTATCATTCGCGAATGACAGCGAATGACAACGAATAACGACGAAGGACGGTGGTGAGTGGATATAAGAGGGATAAGAGAGAAGAGGTCCATCTTTATGATCAGTCTGGGAAAAGAACCTCCGCCAGGGAGGCGACCGTCCCCTTGCCCTGGGGGGGGGGGTAATAAAAACAATAATTTTTATACAGCAACAATTTTTTTCAATTCCCCTAAGTTCACGGGGTAAAATCCCACAGGACAAGTCAAACATCTTGCTCAAGAATTTACCGAAAACACCGGTCACAGTCGCAAAATGTCAACTCGAATTTTTGCGATTTAAACCCCAATTTTCCGATTTGCGTGGCTTTAATATACCCACAAAGTCTGAACTGTGACATCCGGTTGAAGCAAATGTCTGTGCTGTCATTTACTTTCATTCGTTTTAGTCAACGCAATTTTTTAGTGTGTAGGCCTACAACATATTGTCATTCGTTATGTGTAACGCAACTGTCATTCGTTTTAGTAACACCCCCCTATAAGTAGGAATATGCCAAGAATAAGACTAAGCTTATTTTAAGTCACGCATAAAAATGAAGAGAACTAATATTTCTTAACATGAAAAACCATGTAGTTGCAACTACAAGATACCAATGCCTCTACTATGCAGTGTTCGTTGATGGACGTAAAAGCAACGAGTATGAGGATAGGTTATGTAGGCCTATTTAGATCTACAGTTCTGTCAGTGTCACTGTTAGTATTTTAGACTCGAGTTGCTTACGATATTCTCTAAAAAACAGTTCAGGCTCATAATGACAAACAAAAGGGCAAAATAGTTTGTTCCATGCTATATTTTAAATTCATTTCCGAAAATTATCAGTTAGAACTTCTGCGAAGCATTAAGACACCCGCAACCACGTAAGGTCGCGTAACCCATACGAAGGATACAGTCACATATACTCCTTTTCCCGTTCGTAGGCCTATATCAGACTTATTATTTCACGTGCGATACGGACCTGTGTTCCATTATATTCAATATTATTATGAAGTAGTTTCAGTCAATTTATACACGTTTTTAAGTCGTAAACACACCGAAATATGCACTAGAAATAAATTCCGAATGTCGCAGTAACCCATTCTTAGTGCGATTATCGTTATGAAAAGCTGTCATTGTTTACGTTTTCCGAGGATTCAATTCTCAGTTGACCTGACCCCAAGTGAGAATCGGGCATGCGCACTCGTAACTCTGAACTCGCTTATTGTCGTCGTTCTGCCTCTGAAAAAAAGATAGAAAAACAAGTAGATTATATCATATACATAACCCTCCGCACCTGTAAAAACAAGAATAGAAAACGGTTAAAGCATTTCAAAAACAGAGCCCACTCACTAACCAAGGGACACCCCATCCCGTCTTCTTTCGATGGCGTCGGCCAGCGTCTTATTCCATCTTCCTCTGCATCTGTGAAAACAAGGATAGAAAAACAGTTCAAATATATAAAAAAAAAATAGCCCACCCACTGACCCAGGGACAACCCCTCTTCTAATGGTGGCATTGTCCAGCGTCCTATCCCATCTTCTTCTGCATCTGAAAAACAAGGAATAGAAAACCAATTAGAACGTATTAAATACATAACAATTGGCATCTGAGAAAACAAGGATAGAAAAAACAGTTAAAACATATTAAATACATAGCCCACCCACTGAAGAGGGACACCCCACCCCTTTTTTTATGTGTTGGCATCGTCCAGCGTCTTCATTCATCTTCCTCTGCATCTGAAAAAACAAGGAAGAGAAAAACAATAAGATCGTACCAAATACATAGCCCACCCACTAACCCACTGACATCCCCCCTCCGACTGGGGGCATCGTCCAGCGTCTTGTTCCATCTTCTTCTACCTTCCAAAACCTTCCACTTACCTTCAACCTACCTTCCACTTACTCACGCTTATATACTGTACCCTACTCAGGCTTAGATACCCTATTCAAGCTTAGATACCCTACTCACGCTTAGATAAACTACTCACGCTTATATAACCTACTCACGCTTATAAACCCTACTCACGCTTAGATATCCTACTACGCTAAGATACCCTTTTCACGCTTAGATACCCTGCTCACGCTTAGATTCCCCATTCACACTTGTTTGTTTGTTCAACTATATTTCAACCATCAACGTTATCAACATTTTACATAATTGAAGTATATACATACAAAGTATATGGTTGTGGAGATCCTCGAAAAGTTTATAAGAACTTGTAAGTGAGGTATCCCCAAAATACAAACTGACAAAGTATAACAAAGGTACAAAGTATGACAAAAAAAGTGTTACAAGAAAATGAATAATAATAATAAAAAAAAGTGTAGGGGGGGGGGGACTTTAACAAAGACGTGGCCCGAATTTTAGACTAAATCATAAAATTCTATTCGAAAGAAGGTAACGCTTTAAATTACGTTTGAATGAGGATAAACTATTAATAGAATGCAATGCATTTGGTACGGAATTAATAAAAAAAAGCAGAGTTTTTGACAAAATGTTGACTACTTGCAAGAGAATAATGGAGAACGGAAAGTAAATTAACATTGCTGGTATTGTAAGCATGAAAACAATTATTTGATACAAAAAATAGGAGAAGCTACTTGGTTGATTGTCGTGAAAAAAGTTATATACAAATATTAAGGTGTAGTACTTGACTAATTCAAATATGGTTAAGAGTTTACTGTCACAGAAGAGGCTGTACAAGTGACTATTGTAAAGGAACATCATAAATTGCACGCAACACTTTCTTTTGTAGAATATAGGGCTTATTAATATGACTGGGATAAGTGTAACCCCACACAATACAACAATACGATGAAAAAGGCAAGATAAGAATATTGTATAAAGTTATCAGAGTTTTAAAGGGGACAATTTTTTTTAAACGATTGATAATGCCAATGGCTTTGGACACTTTTCTTTTTAAGTTCTGAATATGTGGGATCCAACTGAGATTTTCATCTAGGATAAGGTCAAGAAAATTTGTGGAATGGGAAAAAGGTACTGGCGGTTCTATCGATTATAATCGCAAGGTTTGAAGAAACTATTTGTCGTTGATTCGGATGAAAAATAATGGTGGTAGTATTTTAGCATTTAAGTGAAGTTTATTGGATCTAAACCAGACAGTAATTTTGGGGATTTCAGTATTGATATCGTTAACAAGAGTATTTATATCACGACCTTTATATAGTAAATTAGTATCATCTGTATACAAAATAAAGTGAAATTTTGGAGTGACGTTAGGAAGGTCGTTTATATAAATGAGGAACAATAACGGTCCAAGAATAGAGCCCTGGGGAACACCACAATGAATTGCCTGCTTGGAAGAATTAGCGCCAGATAAAGAAACATATTGGAATCTATTATGAATGTAGCTATTAAACCAAGATATGGCAGCCCCCTTATGCCATATTTATCAAGCTTTTTTAACAGAATTGAATGGTCAAGCGTATAAAAAGCCTTGGAGAGATATAAAAATATCCCCCCAACTAGACATTTACTTTCAAAAGATTCAATAATATATCTACAAGACTTAAAAGAGCCTGGGACGTGTTACGTTGAGGCAGAAAGCCAAACTGATAATCATATAATAGATCATGTTTTATTAAAAAGGAATATGAACGACTAAATACAAGTTTTTCAAAGATCTTTGAAAACGAATAAGACAAATATAGGCCTATAATTATTGACGGTCTCTCGCATGCCACTTTTGAATACCGGAACTACACGAGCTATTTTCAAGTCAGACGGAACAATACCTTGGAAAAAAGAACAATAAATGATATGCACGAGAGGTTTACAAAAAGCAGAACTTGATAATTTAACAACTTTAGGACTAATGTCGTCATAACCGCAGCTTGATTTTTTTTTTAAATTTGAAATACAATCTAAAACCTGCACTTCGTCTGTAGGATTTAAAAGAAACAATCCATGGGATTGGCTTGGCACATATAGTCTAGGGGTTTTTGTATACAAACCGAAATATCACGGGCTAAAGTTGGACCAATATTAGTAAAGTAATCGTTAAATGCATTAGAAATATCACAGGGATTAGAAACACAATTTTTATCCAATTTCAACGAAGTGACAGAAGAAGTGGAGGGTTTGTTCTTGATGAGAGAATTAATGCAGTCCCACGTTCTTTTGTGGTTAGATGATCTAAATGTATCGAAATAAAAATGTTTCTTAGCAATTTTAATAACACTGGTTAGCTTATTCCTAAATCTAATGTAATTCTCACGATTTTCTTCACTAGGCTTTTTGATATACTTTTTATAAAGTTTGTCTTTAGTATGACATGAATTTACAATGCCAGAAGTACACCAGTCTTTTCTAGGAGTGCGTTTATTAACTTTTACTTAAGGAAAACTATTGTTATATATCTATTAAAACTATCGTTATATAATCTTAGAATACATAGAAATAAAAGTAAAATATGCAGTGTCAGGATCGTTACTATCACAAACACCACTCCAAGGTTCCATAAAAAGATTGTGTACAAACTTACCTAAATTAATCGGGGACATATTACGCTTAAATTTGTTGGTTCTATCATTATGAGGGGTAATTGTTTGTGACGTTAAGCAAAACACAGGAAAATGATCGGAAATATCATGCAATATAACACGACTAATAGAAATCTTATCAGTAACATTTGTAAATATATTGTCAAGCAATGAAGAGTTTGAATATTTTGAAGTTCTTGTCGGACAGTTAATTAAAGGTCTGAAGAATGAAGCTGCAGCAGTATTAACAAACTGCGCAACATTATAATTACGTGACTCAAGTAAGTTTAAATTAAAGTCCCCAAGAATGTAACATGGTTTACCCTCATTGCATATATCAATAGTAGTATTTTCAAAATTATCCATAAAATCAATAAAATTGCTATCATGAGAAGGACGATAAATAATTCCTATCAAGGTTCTACCTTAGTCTGGTATCACACGGGTTTTCAACTTCAATAAAAAAGTGACTCGCAACAATCCTCTTTCAAAGCAGTTAAGTCATCCCTGACTTTATAAACGCATGAATCATGAACATAAAAGCCCACACCCCCCCTCTCATATTTGAACGAGACCTTGATAAAAATGAATAACCAGGGAGTTGAAGAAGATGAATTGGGGTATCTTCTTTTATCCACGTTTCAGACACACCGATAAAAGTGAAAGTTTTATGGAGTGATTTAACTAAGGTAAACAAATTGTCAATTTTTTTCCCCTAAGCTTCTTGAATTAATGTGGAGAAGCGAAAAGAAATTGTTGCCGGACTTTGAGTTAAGTTCATTGACGTCATAATAGCTACACGTGTTTTGGGCAATTAAAGAATCATAAAAGATGGCATCGGGATCAATATTATCATGAGTAGGTTTAACCTCATTAGTATGGTAATTACTATCAGGTTCACTAAAGGCGGGATAGTTAAGTTCTTCTTTACCGGGCCTGAATAGAAATTTACAAAAAAGAGAAAGGGAAGGAAAAAAAATAAAGGTAAAGTAAAGAGGCTTAAAGATAACTTACAATGAAAAACGAAAATCTCACAGTATTATCGGAACGCAAGAGCTGAAGAGTCAGCTCGGATCCTTTAACAATACATATAAACAAAAATGCACAGCTTCACACTTGATCGCTTGAAATGAGTGTCCAAAATTTTTTAAAGTTATACAGTGATGGTTCAAGGGAAAGTTCCAAAAGATCAAATTTTTCGAAGATCAGAAAGGGATCTTATCCTCATTTCAGATTCAGATTGTCCATTGTTAACAATAGCCATGATTCTTACATCCACCGTCCAAACTGCCTTCACTTTCTGATGTTTTTCAACTTTCTTAAGTAAGTCCAAATTACCGGCCGTTAGGTCTTCCTGGATGGCCATTTTCATCCCTTTTAATTTTCTCCGGGAGCGTATCACTTGGTCCTTCACATCGTGGCGAGTAAATTTGGCAATAATGATCCTCGGTTTACCATCTTGATTAAGTTTTCCTATGCGGTGGGAACGGTCAAGATCGTCGTCCCGAATGGTTTCTCCAAGTTTTGTAGTTGCAAGAGATTTAATTACGGCGTTGGTGTCCTCATCCTTTGTCTCTGCTACTCCCATGAATCTCAAACAATTACGTCGGGAATATTGTTCCATTTTATTCAAAGCATTCTCAATCTTTTTACATTTCTCCTCTAGATGGGTTACTTTTGGATTCAAGTGATTATTTTGCGATACAACTTCATCCAATTTACACTGTACATCATGCAGCTGACCCTCAATCATATCATTATGTCTCATAAATTTGTCCAACTTTGCTTCTATTGCCTTCTCAACACATGTTTGGATAATTTTTTTTGAATTCCTCACCATTTAAGAACTCTGATATTATCGAGGAAGCTAGGTCAGTTTGTTGGGAATTTTTCTTCGTTGTCGCTAGACATCTTTAACTTAAAGGTTATATGGACGAGGCAATATAAAAGAAAGATTCGCGGAACTCACTGTTATATGTAGGAGACAGCCAGTGCAGATGAAACTTGGAAAAAGTTTACTATCGGATTTTAAACGAAAGATATAGTTCACATGTCAGTGTGATGCTCAGATTCGATATTAATACAGCTGCATATTATTTTGTGGATCCATTGCTCGTAGTTAGAAAGGCAATAAAACGCTTCATTTTTCTGACCAACTTTCTTGAAGTTGATAGCATGCGAGCTTACATGCAAGCTTGATCAACTCTCCAATTATCTTATCAAAACTTAGATACACTACTCAGGCTTAGATACTGTACCCTACTCAGTATTGGATACTGTACCCTATTCAGGCTTAGATACACTACTCACCATTAGATACCCTACATAGGCTTAGATACCCAGTAGTTTGGCTAAGGTACCCTACTCAGGCTTAGATACCCTACACAGGCTTAGATACCTTACTCAGGCTTAGATACCTTACTCAGGCTTAGATACCTTACTCAGGCTTAGATACCTACTCAGGCTTAGATACCTTACTCAGGCTTAGATACCCTGCTCAAGCTGATATACCCTACTCAAGCTTAGATACCCTAATCACGCTAATATACCCTACCCAGGCTTATAAACATTTGCTTAGATACTCAGTACTCTGGCTTAGATACCCTACTCATCCTTAGATACCCTACTAACACTTAGATACCATATAAGGCTTAGATACCTAATACTCTGTCTTAGATAACCTACTTAGGCCTAGATAACCTACTCAGGCCTTGAAACCCTACTGTGGCCTAGATACCCTACTCACGCTTATATACCCTACTCACCCTTAGATACCCTAATCACCCTAAGCTACCCTACTCACACTTAGATACCCTACATAGGCATAGATTCCCAGTACTCAGGCGTAGATACCCTACTCTGGCCTAGATACCCTACTCAGGACTAGATACACTACCGAGGCTAAGAAACTGCACCCTACTCAGGCAAAGATACACTACTCACGCTTAGATACCCTACTCAGGCTTATATACCATACTACACTTAGATACCCTACTCACGTTAAGATACCTTACTCACACTTAGATACCCTACCCACGTTTAGATATCATACATAGGCTTAGGTACCCTTCTCGTGAGGCTTAGATAGCCTACTCAGGCCTAAAACCCTACTCAGGCTTACTTACTCTACACTGACTTAGATACCCACTCACTCTTAGATACCTATTGAGGCTTAGATACCCAACTCATGCTTAGATACCCTACTCACACTTAGTTTGTGGGGTGAGAGGTGCGAGGAGGTGAGGTGAGGTGAGCGGAGAGGAGGGGGGGGGGGCAATGGGAGGGAGGTGAGGGGACGGGACAGGAGGGGAGGGGAGTGGAGAAGGGTATATTAAAGTTTCACAACCTGGTTCCTCTCGTTCTTCCATCGATCTGCCGTCTAGGTCCTCATTCGCATTGTCATCGTTCTAGAAAGAAAACCAGTAGAATTGTAAAATCTTATTCTGAGTATATCCCAAATATCCAAGTAGCAAGTTTTGGCAACCTCCTTTTGTAACATCTTTATGAAAATGTATTGTATTTATTGATAATGTCTGAATTTACATTGCTCCCAAAAACTTTGAATATAGCAGGGAACAACTAAAAAAAACAGCATACATTGGTGTTTGGATTTGGGGTTTGACATCTTGACTGAATAGAAATATAATTACTTTTGAGATGTTCAAACTTACTATTAATGTGCAAGATTCTGAAGAGTTGATAACCTTACATTGGCACATTTTCTGACTGAAGTATCCCAGTCAGTGTTCCTTTCAGCAATTGTTTTATCTGTGAACATTGATTAACTTGTTTCGCTAGCTAGAAATTTATACTACAAATGCTACAAATAACCATTTTGTTATGTGATCAGTTATGTTCCAACATCTAGTTATCACAGAGACAACAACAACTTGTGATCGGTTTCAATGCACGTGTTTATCATTTGGAGACAAAGGTATATTTACTTTAAGCATTCATAACATGTAAGTGTTATGATCTGATTTACCTTCATTAAAATATAAGTTTCGAAGCAGTCTTTAATCTTGCCCATGTAAGCCAAGCTTTAAATTTGTTCTTTTCTTGTTTAGACCCTTAATAAGTTGTAAGCTGTTAGTTTTCTGTTAAGGTGTTTTCAGTACAAATGATGTTTAAGTTTCAAGATGAATAAAAATGTGAAACACATTAATAAATTACCTACCTATTATTGTTATGTTAATGTTTGTACGGTATGCCTTGCAGTTGGTGTTTGCACTACAGTGTTGCAGGAAATACAGTTTGCACTTACTTCCAACCTGTCAACAGTGGCGGATGCCCCACCCCTCCCCCCCCTGACGGACTCAAATTGATTGCTGGCGCCCTTTTCAGCTTTTTACCACTTTTTACTTATTCGCGATTATTGACATTATTGACCTTTAGACATGTCACATTATCTGCAAATTAGCGAGGCCCGGAAAGGGTCATTAGCGGTAATCTAAACTTATGTACGCTCCGCGCCAAACTGTGGTGGCTATCCGCTTTGATAGTGTCGGAAACGCCCCTATCGACCATAGATCTCGCCCACTGACCATTACCCCTAGCTCCGCCATTGCCTGTCAACTTTAGTTGAAGTGTACTCTACATGCATATGGTGTTATAATTGTTGTAAAGTTACGCACATCATTAGCAATCACTTTAAAATGTATTGTATTCCTCAGCCAAATCAAAGGAAAGGTAACTTAAGATATTCTATTTAGATTCCTTAACTTACCTTCACTGCAAAGCAGCCCGCTGTATAAAATGTTGCACTTCATTCGTTCCTTTCCTTCCTACCCTTCCTACCGTTAGAAATGAATTTCCCGCGAAGCGCGTCCGTCGCGTGCCTGACCTCATTAGTATGGATGTTTTCTTGTCTGGGCATTCATCGAAGTCAGTCAACCATACGTACTAAGCTGTTGGAAGCTAGACCAATTATCCTCCTTTTCGTACTGCGCCACTTCTTGTGGTTAAGAAACTCATTCTATGAGTATATTTAGGAATGCATGCACTCCACGGCAGTGCTAGATCGAACAGCTGGATCATTTCTATTAGCGGCAATATACATTTCAGGCAATCAAGTGATAATGTTTATCCGCTTCAGGTAGTAATCAGCCTAATGTTATAACAATAATAATAATAATAATAATACATTTTAGGTGGAAATTTTGTCCTAAAAAAGGCACTATTTCAATAAAAGGCCGGATGAAAAGCGATATTAACTGATGAAAAACCGAAATTTGATATGAAATTCAAAATGCTTAAAGTTCCACACTTTACCAGGAAAGTTGGCCATAAAGGGTATAATGTCAACAAATAGCTGAAATTAAAATGAATATTTCAAGATTAATAGTCGACGTTTCGAGATAAAACGTCACCAAATTCCAACAAACAACTTGACGTTTTAAGACGCAGAAGGGGAAATCTGGGAAGAGGAGGTGTTGGTGGGATCAAATTCCGATGAGACATACCACGGTACCAGGGCGGCCAGTAGCGTCGTGACAGAGACTTTTAACGACGGGAACCAGGGCGGCCTGATGAGTTGGAGCAATATAGGCCATAATAGCGGGAATTTTGATGAATTATTCGAAATTTTCAGATAATCAGTTTTTCGACAAATGCAGAGTTATTATTTGCTTCTTTTTTGGCTCCTACAGTTTTTATAACTAAATACAAAATGATAATATGTTAATAGATTCACATTAATTTCTCCCCTATTAAAGTTGATAGTTGAAAAGGTCAATACATATATATATATATATATATATAATAAGTAAAGAATAACACACCATAAAAATTCCACTTCACGACCATATTTTACACATTCATTTCTTATATATAAATATATATATACAGGTGCGTATCCAGGGGGGGGGCGTTGGGGGCGCGCGCCCCCCGGGTAAGGAAAAGAGGAGAGAAAAAAAGAGAAGAAAAAAGGGAAAAGGAGGGGAAAAAAAGAAAAGGAGGAGAGAAAGGAAGGGAAAAGAAAAAAGAGAGAAAAAAGAGAGAAAAAGGAGAAAAGGAGAGAGTAGAAGAGAGCTAAGACCTCGGGAAGAGAAAGAGGAACAGTCATAGTTAAAGCGCTGATTCCTATTATATACACAGGGTAGCCAGTGACAGATCAAGGATTACGGAGGGGGTGTGCGCCTCACCCTACCCCTTACACCGACAACTTCATTTTTGACGTTTCCATTTTTCCTCTCTCACTAATGTATCTATATAAATACTATATATGGTCTATCATAACGCGTGTGTGTGTATGGACGCCTTAAACAATTGAACAAATTGTAGTACAATTGTGCTATATGGAACCAACTGTGGCTGGTCTTGAACTCGACCGAGTCGTCGGGGAACATGACGCATTTCGGGAAGGGGGCGACCGCCCCCCCCCAGCAAATTTTCTTTATGACATCGCTAGTAATTTCAAATAGACAATGCTTAGATGCAACTTACAAGGCCTGGGAAGTGTCATTTCCAGCGATCTGGGAGGCATTTTCGGCCAAAATTTTTCTTGTACGCTTCGCGCCAACTCATGGTGGCGCTTCGCTTAGATAGTTTGCCTACAGGCTTCGCCCCTCCCTGGCAATTACTCGCTACACGCCTGTTCGAATTTGTAAAGCAAAGAGCAGATATAACATCATATCAGTGAGCTTTGAAATGCATGTTCCACGATGAACAGCCTCAAAAAACTGTCTATGTGTGTAGTCAAAGGCGTAGGAGCCCAACTGGATTTGCGGCTGTAACGACTTGCCCGAAAAAAAGCCGAAATTTTTCGCGCGCGAAGCGCGCGTTCAACATATCGATGCCAATATCATATAAGCAAGCATCGGTCATTACATTGTATGGCATCGTGTACCTTACGGTCCGTCAAAGTTGCACAGTATACCGCCGGATGCTAATGTAAACAACCAAATGTCTTATGTAGATGGAGATAAAGCATACAGATCCATTTATGTCAAAACTCTCTTTTACAGTAGTAATGTTGGCCAAGCTTAGAACTTTATTTTAATTACCAAGGAGATAACTTATAAGCTATTCATTGCTATTTAGTTTCCTTTCAGTAGGTGCCCGAAAAAAAATTGGTTGCGGGGGGGGGGGTGGGGGCTGCAGCCCCCGCCTCCTACGGGACCTACGCCTATGTGTGTAGTGTTCGGTTTCGATATACCTGATATCGGAAATATCTGCTATTTTTCATTTCCTTCAACCAAGTTTTATAATAGCCATTATAAGAGGTTGCAATATTTCTACACCAATAAATTAACTCTGTCTGAATTTTCGAAAATTTCCTCACCAACATTCTTCATCATACTTTCTTCTACTCGTGCAATTTTGACCTGTCTATTAGGGGTTCAAGGAGATTTTTCTATATTGGTTGTCCATAGATTGAATTTTGTGCAACATTATGGGTATGTTTTGAAGTGATTTTTATTCACGAGAAATGTGAATTTTCAAATTCTCAACAAATAATGGGCTTAAAACCTTGAAAAGTGGGGCTTTCGGATATTGTGGGCCGTGACGTAGAATCGCCTACAAAAGCAATGATCCATAGGACATGCAATGAGGTCGAACATGATGTGTGACTGGTTACAATCTTCAAAAAGGTTATGGATGGAAAAAAACTTTTGGGAAATACTTGGTTCTCAGGCAAAAGTGTACATCTGCTTGGTCATTTTCAAGCCCGAAAAGTGCCATTTCCGGTGATCTGGGGGGTATCAAAACCAGAAATTTTCTTGTACGCTCCGCGCCAACCGATGGTGGCGCTCCGCTTAGATGGTAATTCGCGCCCCCCGGGTTAGAAAATCCTGGATACGCGCCTGATATATATATTATATATATATATATATATATATATATATATATATATATATATATATATAAATATATATATATATATATATATATATATATATAAATGAAAATCTTAATGAGTCGGAAAATCAGGAACAGTGAAAAAACTTCCAGCCTCCACCGGGATTCGAAACCGGGCCTCCCGCTCTGCACGCGGACACCCCAACCACCAGGCCACGGACGCCGATTGTATGTCCAGAGATTCGAAACCGGTAAGGTAGGTCGTAATTCCACTGTAGGCGCTTGTCACCTGTGTCGAAAAATAATAGTTCTGTTTTTGGTGACATATTTTTTTCCTTACTCTAGAGATCAAACATGATGCTAACCAACTAGAAAATCATTTGTGAGTCCTAAAGCCGGATCTCGAAAGAGAACAGACTTTATGTTAATTAAGTGGAGGTAAACGACAAAGGCAAATATATATATAGTGACATCGATATTACTGAGACTTCTGTTTGGTTGGAATATAGTCGACTCAGCTACAAGCATCATCTTTCAGACGAATAGTTTCTAATTCAGCCTCTCACTTTGTCTTATGAGTGTATTATTAGGGATTTGTTACGACATTTCCGTCGTTCGGTAATGTAAAGTAGACGTTAGCAATATTAATCGAAAGAAGATTGCCAAACAAGATGTCACTCACAATTTAGTCACCAAATAATAGTAAATGACCAATAAATAAAGATGACATTAGGACCAAAATGAATGTAGATAGGTTATAGGCCATTAAAACACACTGAAAACAACCTGGTTGAGTCTGTATACCATGCACTTTGAACTTTGAAAGTTAAAAAGGCTGGACTATTCAGTCCATACCACACAGACCATTAGACCAATTTCTCAGATTCTACACAACGGTCAATAAGTGAAAACCTATAAGCTTACACATATATTAAGCCTTAAAGAGTCGATTTATTTGAAAGCAGAATGTATAGGGAAACTGGAATAGCTATTTATACTCATTTTGTATTTGGCTTAAATTAACAATGACAGGCATAAACACATTTCTTTAAGTGAGTTACGGGATTTAAACAACAACCTTAATAACTACCAGGCGGTTTAGATTAACAAACCCTAAGAAAACAAATCTACAGTGTCATCATATCATGGCAAGTTTTGTTCCCATTTCAAGCAATTTTCTGTAAGTTATCATTACCGAAATTCGAATCGTTCGATATTTCATGACCGAGACACGTCTACGTGTAGCTCACTAGTCTTCATATACGTTTTCCAGGCATGTAATACCCCCATAATACCCTCGAAGCACCGCGTTGGTACCATAAATGACGTAAGCTAGCAGATAAAATATTAGTAACAGGAGGACGGCGATGATTACCACAACGGCAGCCCATCCTTTCCAGCCCAAAGATCTAAGATGTAAGTTGGAATTTGATGTCAAAGGTCACTTTTTGCCATACTGCAGATCACTAAGTGTACGCCGAAGAATTATTTCAATAAATATAAATCGGGATAAGCTTTATGCCAGATATCGGAAAATACATACACTTAGTACATACGTTGTCGTATTCACTAATGCTCCATAATTTAGTAATGTAAGGGGTTTTTTGTGTCATGATAAACACGAATAAGAGTTAGGAACTGTACATCGAAGGTTAAAAATGTCCAATGACGAATAATGAGGGGGGAGGGGGGGGGGGGGTCGGTGGCGTTTCACAAGGACTGTAATTACAAACTCAATGCTACCATAAGTGTCAAGTAACAATAATGTCGTTTCAAATAAAATGGTGAATGATGGATGCATCGATTGAATAAAGCAAAAATTCAGCACTCATGCAAAGGTTCAGAAAACTGAACTTACTCACCGTTTCCTTGCCATGATAACTGACTAATATCACTCATAGATTATAAATAGAAAGATGCCAACTCAATCGAAAAAACACAGTGCGCATGCTTAAACACGACAATGTTAGCATCCAAGTGTAATCAATACACTACCGATAGCAGACAGTACCGATCGATGCGTAGATCATATGGTACAAACACATGCAGCAAATCAATGCTCTACACAACGGCTGCAATACTTGTCACTCATAAAACATAACGTTACCGCGCAATGAAGCATTATCATTAAGATTCGTTTCACACCATGTTGCCCATTCCTTACATATCTTCCGATACACACAGAGAACGCAGTAACTACTGTAAACCTTAATGTTTTGTACCAAGGTAAAAACTGAATCGTGCTATAAATCAGTAGCGTCTGCTATTAAGGTTACAGTAAGCACTGAGGATACGTGTAATTCCAACAAATTCAGTTTGATGCATTTGTTGGGATTACACATTTCCTCAGTTCTAACTGTAAACCTTATAATACATGCTACCGATTTATCATATTTATCAGCACATTCCAGTTTTTCCAGTGATATAAAATTCAAGATTTACAGTAGTTAATGTAATCTCTGTGTGAATCAGCTGGATATAGGGACATCGGTGTTTAAATTTGATGCTGTACTTTTTTAGAGTTAATGCTGTACTCGTTTAAAGTTGATGCAGTACTCGTTTAAAATTGATGCTGTACTCGTTTACAGTTGATGCTGTACTCGTTTAAAGCTGATGCTGTACTCGTTTAAAGTTGATGCTGTACTCGTTTAAAGTTGATGCTGTACTCGTTTAAAGCTGATGCTGTCCTCGTTTATAGCTGATGCTGTACTCGTTTATAGCTGATGCTGTACTCGTTTAAAGTTGATGCTTTACTCGTTTAAAGTTGATGCTGTACTCGTTTAAAGGTGATGCTGTACTCGTTTAAAGTTGATGATGTACTGGTTTAAAATTGATGCAGTACTCGTTTAAAGTCGATGCAGTATTCGTTTAAAGCTGATGCTGTACACGTTTAAAGTTGATGCTGTACTCGTTTAAAGTTGATGCTGTCCTCGTTTAAAGTTGATGCTGTACTCGTTTAAAGTTGATGCTGTACTCGTTTAAAGTTGATGCTGTATTCGGTTAAATTGATGTTGCACTCGTAACTCACTTAACGAATGAGTACCCATGCACATTTAATTAGGTTCCAGAGATGATTTATTGCAACCGGAAATAAGCCTTGATTGCATTCTTTAGCGTGATACGATATTAGTACATTAATAGTTCTTTTAGTAGTTTCGTTGACAAGTTCTTTTCTTCAGCTACATATGCAACAGCATCAAAAATAATGTGTTTGTTACTAGAGTTCCTTACGGGGGTAGACTGACGGTCATATGTGGTTCGGGATAAAGAGAGTCCGGGTTATGACCCCCTCTTAAAATGTCTAGCTTAGCCCGATGCCGAATACGGCATATCTTATTCGGTTATGGCCAATCGATTCAGGCTAAATGCAAACTCTTCTTTTTGACATTCCATGTACGGTTATGGACGTACTGGGAATGTAAATGGAAAGATAAGGTACATAAATGTCATTCTTTGCAAGTTTCTAGTACTGCTTTGATTTGTTTATTTATAGCTGTATATTCTCTGAAGATAACAATGTAGTTGTAACTATGTTATATCATGTTAAGTCAAGCAATATATAGAATGGCTTGGAAGTATACAGAGCCGAAATGGAGAGACAACGAAGACACAACAAATAGTCACTGTAGGCTATTTCTTCTCAGACCAGTCTTTAATGGTCGGTCAATTAAATACAGACTGCTAAAAGAGAAATCGCAATTAGGTTGTAAATATTGTTAAACGACAACATATTGTATTTGAGCAACACCTACGCAGTGTTAACTGATATGCGTGTCGAAAGTCACTGAATTACTACGACTACTGTTACCTTTCTGAAATTTTAACTCTTTCTTGCCTTTAAATTGTAATGATACCGCAAGTCACTGGTACACACCTGTCGACCTTTGATCCATCCTGTCTCGAATATAAAACAAATTGAAATGAATTACTAATTGCTACGAACGCAGCAGGTGTCAGGAAATGTGACACTGAAAGCTCTCACTCTGCACAGGCGAATGATACGTTCTCACGTGAAAGAGATATTCTGGTAGCAATATAATAAATACTAAACCAACATGATTATGTGATGTTTGACTACACAATTATTGATATTTTATATATACTTTCACAGTAGAAGTATCAACTATGAACAACAAATGGCATATTTGGGGATCGGCTAGGTCGTGGGTTTATTATGTATGATTAAATCGAGTAGCTTATTTGATAAACAAGGAATTTATTAGAAATAAAACTCCGAAATGTAAACCAATATACCTATTTTTTCCAGACATATATGACTTATTTGTGTCGTTTTCAAAATGTCAAATAAAATATCTGCCAAAGGGGAAAAAACAGTTAAGACGCCAACAAAGAGAGTGATTTTTCGACATTAAAACAGTGAAAATGCATTAATTAGTCTCCCAATAAATGAAATGTTAATCAGCTATCAATATAAGTAATATAACCCTATGCTGGAATATTCACTGAAAAATATTAAATGTTTGAAAAGTCGATATTTTGCGGAACTGGTCAAGTATTTCTACATTTACAAGTTTGTTTTGATAATTTACACCAGCAGCCTGAAGAACAATCGACTCGCTGGACATGAGCATATAGTTGCCATTATGAAACTGTGCCCTTAACGGAACGCATGCCATCAGGGCAGGATTTGAGTTGTGAAAGTGGGGGGGGGGGGGGGCACACCTACCAGCAAGACTATCGAAGCGGAGCGCCACTATTGGTTGGCGCGGAGCGTACAAGAAAGTTTTTGGCTTTACAAACCCTCCAGATGGCCGGAAGCGGCACTTCCCTAGTGCTCTAAGCTGCATGTTCCCATCCTTGAAATATGGATCTCTTGTCTGCAATTGTATCAAGATAGTTAATTATCGTTTAAAAATTTGAAGAGGATTGATAGTAGAACATATGGTCAGATGGTGATGTACAACTTTTGTTATACGTAACTATCTTAGCAGAGCGCCATCATCGGTTGGCAAGGAGCGTCGAAATTTTCGATGAAAGGTACCCTTAGATCGGTAAAATTAACACCCATATAGGCTTTAAATTGCATCTTAACAATTAATGAACGTGTGTAAATTAAGGGAGGACGGATAGACAAACTTGTATGGTGATGTACAACTGAAGCTTATACGTCACTATTTAGGCGGTGCACCACCATCAGTTGGCGCGGCGCGTCGAAATTTAAGCAAAAAGGAAATCCTAGATCAGCAAAAATGACAACTCTGGTAACAATAAATCGCACCTAGACAGTTCTTTCCCCCAAAATTTGTTATGATATTGTTCAAGAATATGTTCAAGAATTGATCAAGAATATGTTCAGCACCCACTTCGAGATTCTCCCCGCGGTCCCCACTTCTTGGCAAATATTGGGGGCAGTGAAAATACCTTTACCCCCCCCCCCGACTCCCACTTTCGTGTGTAAGAAATTACCTTTTATGCAATACCAAACGTAAGTGTTTCATTCATCATCGAGAATAGATCCAAAAACGGAACTCAAAGCCACACATTATTTTATCGGCCCTACCGAGACTGCCGAGTGCTGTATACTGTGACAATTGATTTAATTTGTTACTGTGCTAGTGCCAATTTGTAATTTACATTATTCGATTTGCATGCATCACTCCAGAAATTCGAGCAGTAAAGAAATTACATCGGCATTGCCATTGCATATTGTTGAATGACACGAGGGGGGGGGGGGTGTCATATGTCAGTGTATTGAAATTAATTATTGATATACCCAATATGCAAATCTGGCTTTCGTAAATTTGTTTATCTGGATTTAGTTATTCAACGCATTCAGTAGAGCATCAACGTTGAAAATCAATTCCTGAAGCTAGCACTGTAGCACATGCCGCGGATTCATCACATGCAGAATTGAATCGCTAGTCTGTTAGCTCCAGGATTCGTAACCTGTGCTGCGAACCATGTGCTAGTTCCAGTTATTCTGCATGCTACATGTTACGATGTTAGACACAAATTCGACTTAGATTCAAAACACATAAGCCCATTTGATAGAGCTGTTGTGGGGGAATAATTTCGATTAGGGTTGTGCACATTTGTCTGCAAAAACCACAAAAAAGTGAACTAAGGTCTGGGAAAAAGTGGGGGGGGGGGGGCAAATGCCCCCTCTTGCACCCTCCGATATCCCGCCCATGCATGCCATTTATATTTTATTGTTGTTTCGACATCCAGAACGTCAATAAGAGGAATACAGCAAACGGTAGGGCAGGTTAGGCAGACGGTAATACACATGACGTAGGCTTAAGATGTATGTGTGATTATATTTATCGTAGCAGGGTTGAGGTGGACTTTCGTCGACTGTCCAGCCCTGTGATCTCAAGTGGGATGTAGATGTGTGGGCCTCTGGCTGGGGGGGGGGAGGGGCGACCGTCTGTGGGTTTTGTAGGGTCGGTTGATTACATTCCCCCATCTCCAAGAGAAAGTAGGTGGGAGAGGGCGGATAATAATCCCACTGCCTCCCACACCTCATTCCCAATTCTTTTGATCTGCAAACAGCCCGTCCATAAAGATGCATGCTCATACCTAACTCAGTCGGGTGAAATTTGCGATTTACTTGAATTATTCATGGTGAAATATTTAACCTGCCCTGTATATATATATATATATATTTATATATATATATATATATATATATATATATATATATATATATATATATATATATATATATATATATATATATATATATATATATATATATATATATATATATATGCGTTCCTCTATTAAACAACATTACTGATCATAACTTAATGTTTCGATACACATTATCATCAATATTTATTAGGAATTGCAAATTGTTTGCAACAGAATGTTAAGTTGAGCTTCTCCGATGGGACTCGGTGGTTTTGGACAAAGATAATGGTGTGTATCGCACGATTTGGAGTAGAACGGAAAAGATAAGTCGAAGAAGGGCACAAAACTGACGTTAAACTTTTGACAAAGGAACTTTGTGAAATGATCTGCAAGACCTATTTTGATATTTGTTTTACGTTCCATCCCTCTCCAACTATCCCTCTTGTATGAATAAGAAGGTATTCCATTCCAAAATAAATTCACTTTTGTGTCTCGTCTAAAGTCATCCCATTTTTGAAATAATTCTTCAAGGTGTTTCATGTATTCTTCTAGCGAGACATCTCTCAAGTCCCAATGTCCTGAGCTAAATACCCATCCATCATAGTTTTCTTTTGCTTGTAGTTTCTTGTATTCACCAGTTTTTAGATTTTCCAGCATTTTTCCTGGAACAAACACAGCTGGTAATTTCCCGGTGACGTATGCCTTAAAATTATTGTCGGGGGAGACGTTGTGATAAACTCCTGTACCATGAAGAAACATTCGCCATCCAATATTGGTCGAGTGCGTAATGTTCAAGACTTTAGCTATCATTTTTTCGTGAGAATCTCCGATGATGGCAAATTTCTTTTCTCTCATACATTTCCTTAGTTCTTCGGTACGTGGATTGTCTCTAATGAAGAACAGTTTATTAGCTGCCTCGTGGAAGTAGAATTGCTGTCCATTATCTCTTATTTGGATAGTATTATCGTTTGTTAATATCTTGTCATCCGAACGAAATGGTCTCCAACCGAAGTGACTGTTTCGATGACTAGCTAAAACATCATGGCTGACCACTACATCCACTGACATGTAGCAAGTACTGTTTCTGTTACAAAGCACTCGATTTAATTCCTTTCGTTGAGGTTTATCGAGGCCATACGCTGAGGATTGGCTGTCGTAGATGAGTTTAATAGATACGTTGTAAGTGCCGGTAGTTGTCACCTTCATGGCATCTAACCTTTTCAAGGTCTCATCCTGATCTGAAACTATAGTTGCCAGAACCGATCCTTCGCTGCCGACAAGTCTCACGTAGAAATATGATGCGTCGTCAGGGCCGTTGGATTGAATGTTTACGCTTACGACTCCTGACGAGTTCACTCCGCAGGTCACATTAAAACAGCGCTGATTTGCACACATGACATCGTTTCTGGTATTACTTTCTGTCGGAGTTTGTATCGTGAGATCCAAATATTGGGATGCGGTTACAGTGGACTTAAAATAACTTTCAACCACATTTATGCTACTTTCATTTGAGTTTGTTCTTTGTTCTTCTAATTTCTTTCGTTCTACTTTATGATGTCGTAGAGCTGAAGTTGGAGCATAAGGGTATCCGTACTTTATCTTCGGCGGCAGTAAAGCCCTGTCGACTATTTAAAAGATAAAAAAAAGACAATTATTTGAGAGATATCCTGACGATAATTTGATTAATGGACAAAAAACAAACAAATACAAATAATAGTGGTCTACAACTGTCAAATGCAATGACTAAAAAGAAATCACTGACAACGTAAGAAACTCAGAAACAGGATATGTTACCAGGGCGTAGCAAGGGTTTTAAAAGATGTAGGCACGACTATCTGAGCGGAGCGCCAGATCGGTTGGCGCGGAGCGTACAAGAAAAGTTTTGGTTTTACAAACCCCCCAGATGGCCGGAAACGGCGCCTCCCTAGTGTTCATTCTGACAAAATTGCGGATCCTAGTCTTTTTCGGCGGGTAAAGTGTTGAATGAAACGGCATGCCAGGTCACCCTAATTAAGCCATATTCTTGCGTTCATTTCAAGTTTTTCCTGTCTAGACTCTTACTCGTCCAGCAAGCTTATGGATTTGAATTATGGGTGTTTTGAAAAATAACGTAGCCAAAAAAAGTGTAGGCCCGGGCCTACAGTGCTACATACTGGTTACGCCCCTGGTTACATTAAATAAAACGATCAATGAAATATGAGAATGTAGGACATTATTTCATCTATTCAATATATCAGATTAGTTAGTGACTAATTTTGTAAGTGATTCTCAACATGTTAGTGTTTAATCGTTCGTATAAGTACTTAATGCTATATATATATATATATATATATATATATATATATATATATATATATATATATATATATATATATATATATATATATATATATATATATATATATGCGTTCCTCTATTAAACAACATTACTGATCATAACTTAATGTTTCGATACACATTATCATCAATATTTATTAGGAATTGCAAATTGTTTGCAACAGAATGTTAAGTTGAGCTTCTCCGATGGGACTCGGTGGTTTTGGACAAAGATAATGGTGTGTATCGCACGATTTGGAGTAGAACGGAAAAGATAAGTCGAAGAAGGGCACAAAACTGACGTTAAACTTTTGACAAAGGAACTTTGTGAAATGATCTGCAAGACCTATTTTGATATTTGTTCTACGTTCCATCCCTCTCCAACTATCCCTCTTGTATGAATAAGAAGGTATTCCATTCCAAAATAAATTCACTTTTGTGTCTCGTCTAAAGTCATCCCATTTTTGAAATAATTCTTCAAGGTGTTTCATGTATTCTTCTAGCGAGACATCTCTCAAGTCCCAATGTCCTGAGCTAAATACCCATCCATCATAGTTTTCTTTTGCTTGTAGTTTCTTGTATTCACCAGTTTTTAGATTTTCCAGCATTTTTCCTGGAACAAACACAGCTGGTAATTTCCCGGTGACGTATGCCTTAAAATTATTGTCGGGGGAGACGTTGTGATAAACTCCTGTACCATGAAGAAACATTCGCCATCCAATATTGGTCGAGTGCGTAATGTTCAAGACTTTAGCTATCATTTTTTCGTGAGAATCTCCGATGATGGCAAATTTCTTTTCTCTCATACATTTCCTTAGTTCTTCGGTACGTGGATTGTCTCTAATGAAGAACAGTTTATTAGCTGCCTCGTGGAAGTAGAATTGCTGTCCATTATCTCTTATTTGGATAGTATTATCGTTTGTTAATATCTTGTCATCCGAACGAAATGGTCTCCAACCGAAGTGACTGTTTCGATGACTAGCTAAAACATCATGGCTGACCACTACATCCACTGACATGTAGCAAGTACTGTTTCTGTTACAAAGCACTCGATTTAATTCCTTTCGTTGAGGTTTATCGAGGCCATACGCTGAGGATTGGCTGTCGTAGATGAGTTTAATAGATACGTTGTAAGTGCCGGTAGTTGTCACCTTCATGGCATCTAACCTTTTCAAGGTCTCATCCTGATCTGAAACTATAGTTGCCAGAACCGATCCTTCGCTGCCGACAAGTCTCACGTAGAAATATGATGCGTCGTCAGGGCCGTTGGATTGAATGTTTACGCTTACGACTCCTGACGAGTTCACTCCGCAGGTCACATTAAAACAGCGCTGATTTGCACACATGACATCGTTTCTGGTATTACTTTCTGTCGGAGTTTGTATCGTGAGATCCAAATATTGGGATGCGGTTACAGTGGACTTAAAATAACTTTCAACCACATTTATGCTACTTTCATTTGAGTTTGTTCTTTGTTCTTCTAATTTCTTTCGTTCTACTTTATGATGTCGTAGAGCTGAAGTTGGAGCATAAGGGTATCCGTACTTTATCTTCGGCGGCAGTAAAGCCCTGTCGACTATTTAAAAGATAAAAAAAAGACAATTATTTGAGAGATATCCTGACGATAATTTGATTAATGGACAAAAAAACAAACAAATACAAATAATAGTGGTCTACAACTGTCAAATGCAATGACTAAAAAGAAATCACTGACAACGTAAGAAACTCAGAAACAGGATATGTTACCAGGGCGTAGCAAGGGTTTTAAAAGATGTAGGCACGACTATCTGAGCGGAGCGCCAGATCGGTTGGCGCGGAGCGTACAAGAAAAGTTTTGGTTTTACAAACCCCCCAGATGGCCGGAAACGGCGCCTCCCTAGTGTTCATTCTGACAAAATTGCGGATCCTAGTCTTTTTCGGCGGGTAAAGTGTTGAATGAAACGGCATGCCAGGTCACCCTAATTAAGCCATATTCTTGCGTTCATTTCAAGTTTTTCCTGTCTAGACTCTTACTCGTCCAGCAAGCTTATGGATTTGAATTATGGGTGTTTTGAAAAATAACGTAGCCAAAAAAAGTGTAGGCCCGGGCCTACAGTGCTACATACTGGTTACGCCCCTGGTTACATTAAATAAAACGATCAATGAAATATGAGAATGTAGGACATTATTTCATCTATTCAATATATCAGATTAGTTAGTGACTAATTTTGTAAGTGATTCTCAACATGTTAGTGTTTAATCGTTCGTATAAGTACTTAATGCTATATATATATATATATATATATATATATATATATATATATATATATTTATATACATATATGCTGGCGAGTTAGACAAGTTGCTTATTTACTACTTCTTAAAGCATTGAGTACAATTGACATGAAGACTGAGAAGGTACCGTATGCAATAACTATAGCAAACGAAACTAACGACATGCTTGCGTTTAAATGACAATAATCGTTTAGCTTGCTTCAAGAGCACTTTCAGCATCCTAAAAGTAAGATGTCGGAATAGCAATAGAAATCCCAATATATGGTCTATTTCTAACTGAGCTAGATTTTACCATTCTGATCTAGGACAGAAATGGAAAGTGCTTTCGTCGGCGAGACGTGACGTTACTCTACAAGGGCAACCAATTCATGAAGTATAGATTGATATTAATCATTGATACATACATTTTATACGATCCGTTTTGTACAGCGAAAGATAAGCAGTGCATACTACCACAGCTGTAAGGAAAACAAATAAAAGTAAAAATGATAACTTCTTATATGATTTAAGGTTCTGATAAGGTAGACTAGTGTAAAATGAAGTGTGTTTTGTGTAGAGTAAATGTGCATATAGTAAAGGACAAAGAACGTGTCGTGTGCAGTTATCGACTTTATGCACTCAATAAGACTATAGTAGTCTGTGGATTATGCTTTTGCTAGTTTGTGAAAAGACAGTTTCTGGCTCCTGAATCATATGGTATTCGACTGAGTCGTTCCTAATTGAAAATGTTAACCGCAGACTTCTGAAAGGCCTGTCTGGCATCTCTTGTTTACAAGATAGATAACACAAGGTGCGTTTCAGCGGACAGGAAAAATCATTAATACTGATATTGTTCAAGAAAAGAGATTATATTATTCGTATTGGAATCATATTTATCAGCTAATAGAGTAGTCTATCTATTGCTAAATAAGTCGGAAATCTTGAATATAACATTTAAGCACGAATTTCAATGTCTTCAACAAACAAGACGAAAACAGGAATGACGTTCTACGAGGTTTCATTGTCTACTTTGGACGGGATGATATACCTTGCTGACTCGTTCAAGGTTCCATACATGAAATATCACTAATAAGATATTTTAACACTGAAAAGAGCTATCCTGCTATAATCAGCTTCAAATGTTAAGAGTACACGAAATACAGCATAATACATGAAATTGTCAGATATAAAAGTTATATTCCGTTTCGTTTTAGCGTCATTGACATGTGATGATAAAGATTCCTGTCTACATTCGCACCCTCAACGGACACCTGTATCCTTGGGATGTACATAAAGAAAAGCAATAATGAATGTCATTCAGTACTGACTGAATACAAACGTGAACTTTGTCGAATTTGCTTAAGGTTAAAATAGTATGCTATCTTTGAAAACCGATTTCAGCAGAAAATTTAGGATAATACGTTCTGATAATTTAGTATTAGTATCTCTGTTTGAATTGCATAGGTCATCAAGTATATATATATATATATATATATATATATATATATATATATATATATATATATATATATATATATATATATATATATATATATATATATATATATATATATATATATATATATATATATATATAGCTTGTGGTATGGTACCTTCAGTTTTGTGTCAAGAAAACGCCAGCTGGAAAATATGTTTATAAACTGTAAATGTATAAGTGATATGCTTTCTTACATTTCTTAATTGAAGTGCTGATTTGAAACTTCTATTTCATCCTTAGACAAATGTGGTGATTGCACGTTGTTGAAACAAAAGTATGTGTTTTTGGTACATTTTACTTCCGGTACTGTTTTTCCTTTGTATCAGTTACCATTTATTTTTAATCTAAATATATGGTTCATGTACACGTTTCTCTTCATTTACAGAAGATTTTCCCCAAAATCACGTAATGCTTTTGTCAACCTATAGCAGTTTCCTTTGAAGGAACATAATGATTACTTTCAACAACAACATTATTACCATGCAGTATCCGAAGTGTTACTCTGTAAATTGATTAATTATTTTATTTCAAATCGAGTAAGTTTGATCCATGTACCAAAAATTTTCTCAAGTTTAAAAACGTTGTTACATGTTGACATCATGAACTGAGTAAACAAAACTGGATCTGTAATGATAACAACCGTGGATGTTTAGTTACAGTGACTGATTTTTTTTTTTTTAGATATACAGAAAAAAAATGTTTACAGTGTATATTTTATAATGAGAAAAACGCCATTTTGTTTTCTGACGATGATGACGATGTTCATATCTATGAAAAGATTGTGCAAGACTCGCCTTCATAAATAATAATAGTTAATAACATTGTAAGGCAATCATTACGTACACATCAATACATAAATGTAGTATATGGAACAGTGCCGTTGCACGGGAAGGTCAAAAGATAAAGAGAATGTATTCAACTGACGATATTGTGCTAAAAACAAGAATGATCATGCTGAGTTGAAACGGACTCAGGAAAGATATTAGACAGAAATTTTATCGATAGTTCATGGTCGAAAAAAAGAGAAAGTAAGGGGAAAATCGGAGTGGTGAATGTTAAGTCATTGTTAATAAATTCTAAGTACTCAGTTTCAACACGTACGTCCGTTTGAATACCTACAAAAATAACAACAGACCACTAATAACCGATATTCAGCTCCACTTGTCATTGGCAAGTAACTTTGTCATTTTGGCCATAATTGTAAATATTTCATTAAAAGTCTATTGTTTTGATGTTAAGCTAGTTTTTTGTTGGCTTATGAGAAGCATAACTTAACTCTAGTACAACCACTGATAGATAAAAATGTGATGTTTAAATGCATGGTCTTATTTCAAAAGCATAAGTGATATGGAAATATAGCCCGAATTGCATGCCAATTATCCAAGACAATTTTCTACTAAATTCTCTAAATCTGTAGTCTACGGTCGGCTTGATGTAACTGTCAATGAGAGCGTTCTGTCAAGTTTACATTGTTTTTACTGGCCTAACCACAGTAACTAAGGTATAGCCTATTAACTATTTCAGACCTTCTTTTGCTGCTTACCTATCAACGACAAAAATATCCAAACACTTTTCGCCGTCATTTCGTCAACTGAATGTCCAACATGGAATGATTTAAAACGGATTTCATGAAACAGTGTGCGTCGTTCAATATTTGAATTGTATTCAGATCGCAAAAAAAATCCGCATTGTATATCGTTAACATTATGTTAAGACAACGATCGAGATCTAGGCAATCTCTCATGTGATATATACTCTATATGTATAGGGTAAACATTATACATACTAACAGTGTGCACGTTAACTGAGTGAGTTGTGGTGAGTTGAATATGCATGTCATGATACAATAATAATTAATTGCTTTGTTGGACAAAGGTCAATGTAAATCTCCATATATGAGACCTGAGACAATCAACAGTTAATATTTAATACCTCCTTACAAAATAGGTCAATAAAACAACAACAGTGATTCCATAAAGTAAACACTTTACAATTAAACAAGTAGTGGAAGTAACGCTGAAGTTGTGGCACGCCGCCTCTCAACAACCACAATTGAATTCTAGAACCAATTAACACAACGTACCTATCCAGTTCGATTTGACCCTCGACCGATACGAATACTTAAAGCAGCATTTTGCGTCCTTTTTTATAATTTTTCTCAACCTCGCTGGTGCCATAACGACATACATAACTAGCTTATCTATTTAAAGATTACTTTATATGGTGGCATAGAAGTCGAACAATTTGCAACTTTCAACTTTGTTTTTCTCCAAGATATTTTCCGTTGGGATCCCAATAAACCTCGCCCATAACATGAATATTTAAACATTACGAACGTCATTGACCATTACGTAAAACAACACCATGCTTGATATGTGTACAGTCTATATGGCAGTTGTACCAGGGAGTTCCATAACAACTCCCTGGTTGTACCAACGCAAAGTCTTGAATCTATTTTTAGCAACGGCTCATAACTAAATCTGCATCTCTGATCGGTTGAATTCAAACTAGTGGGTTTGGGGGAACTGTATGCGATTTATTTTAAATGTGGAATTTTTTCGTGGACACTTTTCTCATTATCTGCAAATATCCTTAATTACTCGCCAATTAACGTTGCTGGCAGGGAAAAACTTGGCTAATATCTTAGTCTGCTGTTTTGTGATTGATATATGTAAAAAACATGTCAAAAAATTGGTAAACGGCGACCAAACGCAAAATGCTGCTTTAAAAACTAATATTCATGACCAAAATTTGTAACTTAATTTAATTTGAGGTAAGGCATCTTATGATAAACAAATGAAAAATGCAGGTAAATAACCTCCGAGATGTTTATAGAGGACATACTATATGACATCGTTACATTACTTAAGTTATTCAGCAAAATATTCAGTACAATAATTATATACTGAATCAATAATCTTAAAGGTGCATGGGCGCAGCCATTTTGAATATAATATAGGTACTGGACCACAATTAGAGTAGTGTTCATCCGCTCAAAAGGTTAACCGTCCGAGAAAAGAGGTAAAAGTACCTAAGTTAAAGCTTGTTTAAGCATGTTATCAGTTACTGTCATCGTTTGTTCTGCCTTTATAATGTAAGAGCATAAATTAAAGTGCAGATGGGTGTGAACAAATGGAGGATCGAAGGTGATATAAACCAGTCAGTTAGAAAATCTTTGGTTAAATGTTGTTATTACTCCAAGCGAGCAGATGGAAGGGTGGGGGTTTAGTATGCTAAACTTGATCCTCTTCTAGCTCAAAATCTTGACATGCAAGTTTGCAAGTGCCATGATAGGCCACGATCTCAGCTATCATGTGGTGGGTTGGATATACCAGTTGAAAACTTCATTGTGGTACGAGACTTGTGTGCATAGGTATCGTGTGGTGTTATTGTATTATATTGTTAATCTTAGCTGTAGGTGTTTTTGACCTTTACGGCCTTCCATGTATTATTCTGCCTTATACGTGTTATATACTTGGGTTCGTTTTGCTGGTTGTGTTTTGTTGTTTAAAACCTCATTAAATGTGTAATCAAATGAATCAGTTGTCGTCATTATTACTACATATCGCACCACAATTAATTGTTCCATTGACTTACACACTAAATTCGTCACTTGCAAGACCTGCCAAAGCATAAATATTAACCTTTTGAGCGGATGAACACTACTCTAATTGTGGTGCGGTACCCACAATTCTATAACGAGACATGGGGGCCGCCAGCTTAATAGATGGCGCTCTTTCGCAAGATCTACAATTTACTTCGCTTCTCGGCCTTTTGGCTAAGATCATATGTAGTATCTGTTCCCTTTCGAGGGGAATGGTGATACGCACCCGACGATGATCACGCAGTCACAGTCCCGATGCAAGGGGACTGGGGTCGAGAGCGGATATCAGTCGTTCGGTAATTTGGTTTTCGTGCCCAGGTTCTTTCCTGGGCGATTTTTCTTAAAAAGTATATTTCTTTACTTAAGATCGACATTAATAATTACCTTTATAGCTCTCACATCTCGAAGTCGATTGTTACGTTAAAAATTAATAAAAATAATAATGGTTGAGAAGTTCAAGATACGAATTTGTCTTGCAGTGGTTAGACGGCGTGGATGCGGAAGCAACGCTAACGATAGCTTAAACTGAAGGGGTGTTCCACATCCAAGCAATTGGGACCACTGTTTTAGTGAGTAATATTACAGATAAACAATAGAGTCCACTGTGCGATGCGCGTAGATACAGGCACATTGTCGGGTCACAGGTCAGAAAAGTTGTTACGGGGACAGTTCATGAATATGGATTACGCCACCTTACCTCACATGATATTGTTGAGGGCTTCGATTAATAACTGCACGAACTGAAACATTTCTCCCTCTGATAGTATAAGCTAACCATAGAAATTTATCAGGTCCTTATCAATTTCTATGAAGCTAACTAATACTTTACCATCGGACAAAAGTGACTAACGGAATAGATGTGGCACAGTATCGTAGCAGACGACACAATAAATCTAATATCCATAGTAACAGAAGTACAACACTGCTTGGCCTAACGTAGAAACGTAGAAACAAAGGCTTTGTAGTGACTGCTTTAACTTGATTTTGATTTCACTGTTGCAGAAATACAATGCAAAATGGCATATACCGGTCGAGCCAAGGATTCCGAAAGATCGGAAGAGGTAAATTTTGATTGTAATGGCCTCACTGGCAAGCGTTTAGAATGTTTAATTAGGCCCTAGCCTTGCTACTTACTAATATTAGCTTAATGGTGTCCCTCGGTCAGTGTCACTAACGAACAAAGTTAGCCTATAGTAGTTCCGCGATAAAAGTGTTCAGTTTTATTTGAATAGGTGGGGCTTGCCAGACACAAACATCTTATTCGCAGGGCAGCCCTGCAAATAGCCGAACACAAGCATCTTATTCACAGGGCAGCCCTGCAAACAGCCGAACACAGAAACCTTATTTGCAGGGCTGCCCTGCGAATAGCCAGACACATACACCTTATTCACATGGCAGCCCTGCGAATAGCCGGACACAAGCATGTTATTCACAGGGCAGCCTTAGACCGTGGTTAACAGGCTCAGTAACTTTTGGGGCTATTCGGGTTTGCTTTTTGGGCACCAGTTGGCTTTTGGAGAGTCTTAATTGGGAGCCCCTATATTTTGGGGAATTTATTGGCCTTTGGGAGACCTATCTTAATGCTGCTAGGATTGGTTTTGGGAGACTAGGGCCTTAAGATTGAACCAGTCTAGCATTAGTACCGCCAACATAAAAAAATGTCATCCCTCATTTTCACATTTGTTTTTGCAGAGTGACTGCTCATTTGCATGTAAAGGTGTGGGGGGGGGGTGTCACACCCTTGACCATATATTAGCTTTAAGGCAATGTTGGCTTTTAGGGAATCCCAAGGTAAGCTCCCTTAAAATAAGCTTTTAAAATTGAACTGCTGGGGTTCCAAAAATTAGCTTATGAAGTGGCTAAGACTATTTGGGCCCAAAAGGTTGGCTTTTTCAAGGCCCCTAAACTGACTGGTATGAATAGCAAAACCGGCCTTTCAAGCCCCTTTAATATGGCTTAAGTAGAACCTATCTTTGACGTTATGGGGCCATAAAGATTGGCATAATTGAGGACCCCAAAATTGACTTTTCAGAAGCCCTTTTTGCATCTCATAAATCTGGGACCCTTAACATATGATACTTGATGTCCCTGAAATTGGCTTTTGCCTTGAACATACACATTTTGAAATTGATATCAGTATAGGGACCCGAGAAATTTCCTAATGAGCCAGTTTCTTGGGGCAAACTGTTCCATTCTTTCATTTTCTTACTCACTGTGTAGTGAAGTGAAATTTTGTAGTGTGCACCCGTTGTATTAGCATGTATTACGTAATAGTTCGTAATAGTCAGTTTTTAGCGTTAGTTGTATACACGTGTGTTTCTTCAGTTCTGTATACGTCGTTTCAATGGCAGCATCGTCCCTGCAGAGCTCCGGGGCTTCGCCTCGTTATCCCTTTCATAATTTGTTAATTTTCACTTAATCTTGGGTCGTCAATAGCCCAGATTTACCCATATCTTTTACTACCTGGAGTCAGGAAGGAGATGTCACCCTTCTCAGAGGCAGGATGCCTCAGGTTTTTGGATGGTTTGACTTCTGGCTCGAAGTCGCTGGTTACCAAGATGGCGGACCTACTATAGTATATAGCGAGCTGGCGAGAGATAGTCTCGATGTCCTTATTTTCGATGTCCGCGAGCGTGGAGAGCTTCGTTTACCGCGAGCGTGGAGTCCTCTTCTTCGTTTCCGCGAGCGAGCTGACTTCAGTATAGTAAGAGATTAAGTAATACATATTATTATTATTGTTTTATACTGCCGTACGTACCCCTTATTGTTGTTTAACGGAAATGTAGTTTTGTAATTGTTGCTCCTCTGGCTAGGTTGTACTTGACCGTACAGAGTACGTATGTTAGGGTGTGTTTGGACCTAGGTCCTATGGGTTTATAGCGTGTGTTGTGTACACTGTGTAGATCAGAGGTTGTGTATTGTGAAGCACATGGGTGCTAGTATTAGTTGTATTGCGTACTTTTATACTATACTGTAGAGTGACAGTAACGGTTAGGTTGGAGTTTAGTATACTGTAGAGTGACAGTACCTTGAGTTTTAGTATACAGAGAGTTTATATACAGTCACGTGAAGTATACAGAAAGTAATTGAAAGTTTATTTAGTGTATTGTACTGTATTGACAGTTGAGTTGTTTTGAGAGATTATTTTATTGTACCTGTATTTCAGTATTATACTGCTCGCAGTGTAAAGAGCGTATACTGTATTCGTATTTTGTATCTTGAACATATTGTTACTGTTGGTCACTACAGAGTTGTCTCAAGAGCTTGTCCTTCTAATCTTAGCCTTTATGGATAGCTATGGAGTGCCAAGTCTCTTGAGAGTTTGTGGGTTCAGGAGGTAGAAATTCCTGCTGTCTAGGAACAGTTTAGGTGAAATGGCCTATAATGAGTTGCAGCGGCATGTGTGCCCTAGGCTGGCCATTACGAAGGTGCCAAAATTCCTCGCCTGTTGACAAACGTTTATTATTATTTATGCAGATTATTTCATAATGTTCATTTTACATTGTTATTTATACACACTTATGCATTGTTGTACTGTATTGTACGAGTGCAATGTCGTATTGCAGGGTAATAATATTGAGTATTTATGGTACAGAGCATTTTCACTGCTATGCTGTATTGTCGTAGATTGAGCATAGGTTCTGTGAATATTTCGTAGTTTCAAGTATAGGTTTTTCCCCGAGTAAGAATAGTTTTAATAAGAGTTTATTAAGAGAGTAAAGAGACCCTTGAGCCATTTATTATATCGAGCCATTTTATACTGTCATGTGTCATGACTTAATCTTCATTTGTATATTTTCATATTTCATAGAGTTTGTAATAAAAAGTCAGTCGTTGTTTCAACGCAAGAACACTCTTGCCTCCTCATTGATAACTTATGAGTTCGAAGCGAAGGAACCCCAACCGGTAATTTCCCCCGCCATCCGCGGTTCGCTTCAACTGCCTTAAACCCAACGTTAGCATGCCTAGGCAGTGGCAAACCATTGGTTAGTCCATTTAGCCTAGCCCAACAGTAACGCTTGCAACATGTACTTTAGGCTAGGCTACCTACGTTAGAACTTACAGACTTAGGGCCTAGGCCCCTATGGCTGAATCGTAAATTTAATGTGCAAATGCAATTAAGTTCTCCTTATGTCAGTCGGTTCAAAAACAATATTTTTCTAATAATTCATGACATTTAAAATGTAGCAGGAACATTTCTCCATAAAAAAAAACGGCAAAGACGGTGAATCTGATTCTGAAACTGAAAGAAATGAAAGAACTTCGGGTTTGAGGTCAAATGAATGAAGTCACATCAAAAATGATGTCATTGAAAGCCAATAATAAACCTATTTTCAAAATCGTCACAGCCCTGCGAATAAGGTGTCTGTGTATGTTATTCGCCGGGCTGCCCTGTGAATAATCACTTCGATTTGAATAAGCTATGGCTTTCGGTGAGCGTCGGCCATAGTACTAGATGAGGCTAAGTTAGTAATCGACCTAACCTGGCAATGTTAAATGACATTTTCATCGTTATAACAGTCAGTTTTAAATGTGGACTAGGGGCCTAGGCTATAGACTAGCCCTAAAATTACATACGAATTATATACATAAAACTAAACTTTTATATATATGTCAGGATCATTGTCCAGGTTAAGTTGTAAAAATAGCCTAGCTGTGTTACTATGTGTCTGGAAAGCTGGAGAATCACCTGATAACCTCTGCTCCAGTAATCTGAGGCGTAGAATTGCATCAATTAGCGAAATATCAGTTGATCTGCTCCCAATTAGTCCAATACTGATTAAATTTCTGGCATAGCCAGTAAGGTTTCTGAAGGATTTACCTGATGCCTTAAATAGATTTAGCCGACTTGCATTCTGTTTGAAGGTTATATATGCCATCTTCTTAGCTGAGCAAAAGTTTTTATGATAGGCATCCGGGTTAGTTTGTAATACTAGCCTATAACATAGTTTTTCTTCTGTAGATCAGGAATTATAAATTTAAATGTATACTTAATATGAATATAATAAACTTAGGAATATCCTGATTGAGACACTATCTTTCAAAGGTTGATAAGTAATACTCCAAATCATCCACTGTGTTTAACTGATGAATGATAATACCCATAAAGTTGGCAGACATGGGAAGATGTGAAAGGTTTTGTTAATTTTTTCTGAAGTGTAACATCTTTGAAATTAGGAACAGTTTGAAGAACATTACTTCTTTTTTCTTTAGTTTTAAATGACAGGTCTAAGCCTTGTTCTTCACAAAGTTGTTTTTTAATGTAGTCCACTAACATACACATTAGATGGGGATACCTCTCCATAATCTTTGTAGTTTTGGCCTTGCCAGTATCCTTATCACAGTCTCAAGAAGTGACCTCCAGCCAATGACCAGTTTTTAAGAAGTACTTCTAGCACATGTGGAAATAACATCTTAACAGGTAACCTAGCTTGGCTGGCTATGGACTTCCAACAAACAGAAAATAAAAAGTTATGTGGACCACCACATTCTAAAAACACTCCATCCTGCCAATTATTCCAGTGTAGAGTCCCACTGGAGATGGACAGACATGCAAGAAATATATATGCACACCAAGGAGGTCTATGTTGTACCGACTATATTTGCTCCTACTCCTCAGTCCAGATTGCACCATCATGCATGACTGCAGCAGGAGGCACTACTGTACATAAAACCATGGCATACACTATGTCTAGGCTGAACAATGTAATGACATGCATAATGTAAACAGTTGGATGTACATTATGATACAAAGGCATACATAAAGTGTAGAACATCTAGGTAACTTAGATTATAATATAAACAATAAATACTTATAAATACCATGTACAGGTACAGAGAGTAACCTAGCTAACCCTACAACCCCCCACCCCCGCCCACACACACACACTTTCAGAGATTCCTAAATCATTAAATTTGAGTTTCTCCACATGTGCAATTCTTTTGTCACCATTTTGATGCCGAGTGGTGAAATTCACCGGAGAAACTTGTTCCTCAATAATGTATGGTTGATGGTCCATGAGAGTAGAACATCTATACTTAGGTAACGAACAATACATACTTCTAGTTACCATAACCTAGCTACTGTAACCCTACAAAATTTGCTGTACAAATTATAATGGCCCTGAGGCATTAATGTTCTTTTAAAGGACAGTGGTACAGTATATTGATGATCTCACAGATTTTGCTCTGTGATGTTGTTCTATTCTTCAACTATGTGATTTCATAGATTGTTTGAACAGGTTCTGCCAGAAATAGAAAGAATTAGGCCTATAGGCTTTATTTAAAACAGCCAGGAGTCTAACAGCTAAAAGTAAAGTCAAATCTCCTACGTAAACTTTGTGCATGAGTTGCAGTTTATCGTATAATTTGGCTATATGGATGACATAATTCACAAAAGTGTCACACAAAGTACAAATTGATGTTTCCTTTTTTTCACTTTGGCAATTTCCTCCATGTTAACTTGGGCTTTGTAGATTTAACTCCCCATTGAAAAAGCAGGTATAATTAAACTTACAAACAAGGTATCCAGACTACATTGTGTACCAGTACGGCTACATTTCAAAACAGTGTGAAGTTATAGGGGCATGAAAATGTACTGTACACCACCTTAGGCCTCAAAAGACCTGTAAAACTCCCACAGCTTCAAAAGCAATACAACAATTTTGCAACATTTTACATTACAGACTTACATCCAGCCTAGACTAACTAATTCTAACATTGTCATTCAACAGATGAAATAACATTGCCTTCTATTTCGTTAGTAACCTACAGATTTTAGTTTTATTGTATGCTGTCATACTTTATTGCTTTCGTTTTTAATTTCTGATTTTTATTGCTTTAATAATTATTGTTATGATATCTATTTTTGTCATTTTTAGGATGCAATATATTTAGGCTATAATATTTTTAAGCTGTAATCACTTTTAAGTTGTAATATTTTATGGGATTTTGTGAAGTGCTTTGAGATCATTCTTTGATGTAAAGCGCTATATAATAATAAATCATTATTAATATTATGAAGTGACAATTTTTTTATTTTATAAAAATGCTAAATCCATTGCCATTGAGATACATCTGTCTGCCTGACTGTAAATTCAATATTTTTTCCTACTGATTTTCATGTTGAATAGTTAATCTTGGAAACGTGTAGTCTATCTTCTTTTTATCTAGAGCTGCATCATAATATATTTAAAGCAATATTTTCTGTTTGACCTCCACTGCGACAGCCAGCTGGTACAGTAGGTTACATTGTGTGCACCCAATTGTGCTTTACCTACATGGGTAAAATTATTGACAATTTGTTTGTATAGAGGCTTTTGTCATACATTTGTACTGTATGGACTCGTTTTACAATGTGTAAACAGAGCAGTGTTCAATAGTGACTACTTTGTTTCCATTCCTTTGAAATGACTAGTTAACCTTTTGAATTTCCAGCTACAGTAATGTGTACAATACTTAATATGTATAGTATGTACAGTACATCACAGATCTAGGTCAGGATCAATGCAAAACGCTACTTTAACTTTTAGCTAAGTAGCAGACCAAAAAACAAAAGTAGTACCCTGATACTGTACAGTGATTGACCTCAAGAGCAAAAGCCTGAAATGTTCAAAATGCTTTGAAATGACTAGTTAACCTTTTGAATTTCCAGCTACAGTAATGTGTACAATACTTAATATGTATAGTCATGTACAGTACATCACAGATAGGTCAGGATCAATGCAAAAAGCTACTTTAACTCTTAGCTAAGTAGCATATGACCAAAAAACCATAGTAATACCCTGATCAATACTGTAGTGATTGACCTCAAGAGCAAAAGCCTGAAATGTTCAAAATGCTTTGAAATGACTAGTTAACCTTTTGAATTTCCAGCTACAGTAATGTGTACAATACTTAATATGTATAGTATGTACAGTACATCACAGATAGGTCAGGATCAATGCAAAAAGCTACTTTAACTCTTAGCTAAGTAGCAGACCAAAAAACAAAAGTAGTACCCTGATACTGTAGTGATTGACCTCAAGAGCAAAAGTCTGAAATGTTCAAAAGTGTCTAATTTGTTTCCATTCTTTGAAATGACTAGTTAACCTTTTGAATTTCCAGCTACAGTAATGTGTACAATACTTAATATGTATAGTATGTACAGTACATCACAGTTAGGTCAGGATCAATGTAAAAAGCTACTTTAACTCTTAGCTAAGTAGCAGACATAAAAAACAAAAGTAGTACCCTGATACTGTACAGTGATTGACCTCAACAGCAAAAATCTGAAATGTTCAAAAGTGTCTAATTTGTTTCCATTCTTTGAAATGACTAGTTGAAATTACGTTTTGAATTTCAGGGTATATATATTAGAGAGTTTCCAGCTACAGCACTGTGTACAATACTTAGTATCAATAGCATGTGCTTTAAAACAAAGAAAACTTTCTAATCCTCCATCTTGTTTCTTATTTTTTTCATGCTTTCATGATTGTACATGTTATGTCTTTTGTGTATCATTATTATGTGTCCTATTTATAAAATTTTTAATTTATACTGGAATAAAGAAATTGAATTGAAATTGAAAGATAGGTCAGGATCGATGCAAAAAAGCTACAATAATAAGCAATATACCATTGAGTATTCCTACAGTTTCTTATTGAGGAAATGAAATCAAATCGAAAATGAAACCTACTGTACAATGAACACACTCTCTATTATAGTAGTAGTCGCTTCTACAGCAACCCACAGTTTGTGTCAACGATTTGGTGGCAGTAGCTCACTTTTAAGGGAGTCTTTATTGAGCAAAGCAGACCCAAAACCATAGTAAGGTCCTGTATGTGGGTGACCTTAAAAGAACTGTACTGTTTAATACTGTTTGTACTCTAATTTACAGGCTAATGTTGTAAGTTGGTTGGCCATTGTGAAAGCATTTCTTTAAAAATTGTTTCAATTCATTTCATTTAGTTAATAAAGGAACAGATGACAGCCCAGGGAATCAGAAAGAATCTTGATGTAACACAAATATCTCTCTCAAACAGGTAAGTGAACATTGTAAGAAACTTTCTTCACCCTGGTTGGCTGATATGGTGTCATGTGACCTTTCTTGACAATCAAACTACAATACTGGTTTTCTCATGTTCAGGGCTACATGTAATGTATAGGGAGATAAGATATTGTACTTCACCCCACATCAGAAATGTGAAGAAGTTTGTGAGTGAGTGTGGGTGTGTATGTGGGTGTGTTTGTGTATGTGACGGCTAGCTAGTAAACACAATATCTCAACAACCAAAAGTTGAATCAATGTGATACCTGGTAGATCATTGCACCATGATTAGCAGATGTACCTCATGAATTTTAATGAATGGGCGGGGCTTAGCAAAATATTATTGAAAAGTCTCTGCACACATAGGTCCGATTTAGTTTATACATGGTAAAGTGATGTATCTACATAGTATGTACATGTTCTATGCAACAACAATGCTTACCTCATCAATATTCATGAGTGGGTGTGGCTAAATCAGAAATTGTTAAAACAGCTTGTAAACACGATATATCAGAAACCACAAGTTGAATCAATGTGATACGTGCTAGATAGTGATGAGTAGATGTACCTTATAGTTTTTGGTGCTCTTATGAATTTTAATGAGAGGGTGGGGCTTACCATAAAATTCTTTAAATGTCAATATCTCTGCAACTGTATGTCTGATTTAGTTCATACTTGGTATGGTGATGTAACTACATACATGTTCTGTGCAAGAACAATGTTTACCTCATGGATATTCATGAGTGGGTGTCATTGCAATGTGTCTGTCCATCCACCAATCACTTTGAGAGGGTGAATGCTCACAGGTTCTTCCGAATTTTTACCAAACTTGTTGAAGTTGAAACATTTATAAGGTTGGAAGAAGGGGGGTGGGGATAGGATGGATGGCAACTTCATCAACAAAGAAATATTTTTGAAGGTCACTTGAGGTCATAAGAAGTGAAAGTAGCAAACAATCACAAAGAAAACCCTATTTCTACCAGGGGTTTTGATTGGTTGTCATCAAACTTGGCCCTGGTGACCAGAAGATAATGGGCCAGAAAAAGGTCCTTTTACTATCAAAGGAAGTCAAATTGGGAAAGATCACTTAAAATGACCACACCTCCAAGGGTTTATGTTGTATCAGAGATAGGCTATGTCAGCATTATGCTCTGTTATCATTTCATGTCAAATCTTTAGACCCTTCCTACAGGATCAGATCTGGCCGAAACTACAACAGATTATTCCACTTATTCACATTCAAACAAAGTTGCAGAAATTTGCAGCTCCATAAACCAAACTGTTCGTAAGGTGGGACCCTCTGGATATTTAGTATTTTGCGGGTCACCATATTTCTCTGCAACCTTGATGTGACAGCAACATGCTTTGGATTTCATGAGCTACAGTAAGAATTCTTTGATGAAATGTTAGTCAGAAAGCTCATAATGGGTTTGTGGGAGATTCTTGGCCAAAGGTGCAGAATCAGAGCAGTTGTCAAAACAGCAAAATTTTGAAGTTTTGAAGTTAACGACAGCACCTATCAATCAGATTTTTCACTATCAGCAATCCAATTTTGTGCAATTATTTCAGAAGCCGATTGGAGCCTACACCAAAAGTCACAGTACAGTATATATATTGCAATTCAGTATGATCTAGCCATACATACAGCTATCGCCATATCAGGACCAACTTGTTCGACTCATAAAATTGTATCACTGGAATAAAAGTTTGTCCCACAGAATATAGTGTGACAAATTCATGTGTCCAAAGGCTCCATTGGCCAGTTCCTTGGATAGTGCATATAAATTTCTGATACATGACATTAGTTTCAGGTAAGTGACCATTAGGTACCAAGAAAAAATATTGGTGGGTTATGGTTCCCTAAAAATTGCACCAGGGATCATGAAATAAAGTACTTAGTCTGTCAAGCTTTGCAAATTATGATAACAGTAATGGATGTAAGACATTAAACTTTAGACTGCTGTCATGTTTCTTTGTTTAATTATATGAGTTCTTTAAGCAATCAAGTAGAACACCGTCAACGTTTAATATTAACATGTAATATTTTATTGCGTAACATAGTCATGCTGTACAGTACAGATATAGGACGACATGTCCAAGATGACATGTTGACAGATGGAGAGACAGGGTGAAACAAGGACGAGCAGACTGCATACTCTAACTTATATATCAATATTTGCTTGCAAATGCACAGCTCAATAACATACAGGTGCAGATTCTACAATGTAGTGTATCGTTTGAACTTGGACATGTTATGAATATTCAATAACATTACAACTGCGATCAAAGATGATGTAAAAATTAAGCTTTTTAAAAGTTTAATCTCTTGATGTTGCTTGCAGAGACCTGTCTGAAGTCACGGAACTGTCCGTCTACAAGAGACTGAACTACCTCTGGTTGAACGGGAACAAACTGAGAACCATCAAAGTGCTGTCTGAAAATTACAGATTAGCAGAACTTTATTTACAGGTGAGCCATCGGGAGGGGATCCCTTTAAAAAGGGATTGTCTACTGTAGCACATCCCACGCTCATACAGTGTGGGTGGGCATGGGTGTGTGAACCTGGAGTGGATTGACAACTGCAGCACAGCCCAGGCTCATACAGTGTGGGTGGGCATGGGTGTGTGAGCTTGGAGTTAATTGACAACTGCAGCACAGCCCACGCTCATACAGTGTGGGTGGGCATGGGTGTGTGAGCCTAGAGTGGATTGACAACTGCAGCACAGCCCACGCTCATACAGTGTGGGTGGGCATGGGTGTGTGAGCCTGGAGTGGATTGACAACTGCAGCACAGCCCACGCTCATACAGTGTGGGTGGGCATGGGTGTGTGAGCCTGGAGTGGATTGACAACTGCAGCACAGCCCACTCTGATACAGTATGGGTGGGCATGGGTGTGAGCCTGGAGTGGATTGACAACTGCAGCACAGCCCACGCTCATACGGTATGGGTGGGCATGGGTGTGTGAGCCTGGAGTGGATTGACAACTGCAGCACAGCCCACGCTCATACAGTGTGGGTGGGCATGGGTGTGTGAGCCTGGAGTGGATTGACAACTGCAGCACAGCCCACGCTCATACAGTGTGGGTGGGCATGGGTGTGTGAGCCTGGAGTGGATTGACAACTGCAGCACAGCCCACTCTGATACAGTATGGGTGGGCATGGGTGTGAGCCTGGAGTGGATTGACAACTGCAGCACAGCCCACGCTCATACGGTATGGGTGGGCATGGGTGTGTGAGCCTGGAGTGGATTGACAACTGCAGCACAGCCCACGCTCATACAGTGTGGGTGGGCATGGGTGTGTGAGCCTGGAGTGGATTGACAACTGCAGCACAGCCCACTCTGATACAGTATGGGTGGGCATGGGTGTGAGCCTGGAGTGGATTGACAACTGCAGCACAGCCCACGCTCATACGGTATGGGTGGGCATGGGTGTGTGAGCCTGGAGTGGATTGACAACTGCAGCACAGCCCACGCTCATACAGTGTGGGTGGGCATGGGTGTGTGAGCCTGGAGTGGATTGACAACTGCAGCACAGCCCACGCTCATACAATGTGGGTGGGCATGGGTGTGTGAGCCTGGAGTGGATTGACAACTGCAGCACAGCCCACGCTCATTCAGTATGGGTGGGCATGGGTGTGTGAGCCTAGAGTGGATTGACAACTGCAGCACAGCCCACACTCATTCAGTATGGGTGGGCATGGGTGTGTGAGCCTGGAGTGGATTGACAACTGCAGCACAGCCCACGCTCATACAGTGTGGGTGGGCATGGGTGTGTGAGCCTGGAGTGGATTGACAACTGCAGCACAGCCCTCGCTCATACAGCATGTTTGTATGTGTGAGGCACCAGGAGGGGATCCCTTTATAGGTCTCTTCCCCTTCACTTTGAGCTACAACATGCATAGAACATGTGGGTGAAGCATTGTCATGTTTCACATTTACGGTGGAAGGTGAGACTTCAGTCTTTCCATCCTCCGGGATGAAGAATGTCCTCAGTGGTAAAGGTTTGACTTGGGTTAAAAAAAAAAGGTCTGCTGATTTGACTTAAAGGGTGTAAAGACTCACGCAAAAACAAACGTCTAATGCCTGTAATCTAACCTAGTTTCGAATGAGGTGTAACAGAAGTATTAGACACCACCATCGATCCCAGAAAATACACACACAGCTTGCTACTATCGTTAATTAGACACTAGTGTAAAGTCAGTACATACAGCTGCGGTCAATACCCACAACACAGTGTACGTAGCAGCAATGGACATTTCAGGTCTAGATCAAAGAGAACAAGGTATCACGTTTCATTGCTGTGTGCATTTTGTAGGGACAAGAAAGGAAAGTTAACTTTTTAAAGATGGCAGCACGCTGTTTGGGGCGAGTCTTCAATGCCTTTAAGATGTGCCATTCACTCTTGTCCAACTTGTCTTTGGTAAACTCGAGTGAATGACTCAAGTCTTGTAAACTCGACTGCAGACTGCCTCTCTTTACATGAGACTAAACGGTAAGCCTTGGAAGGCTTGACGACATCTATGCAACTTGACATTGCTAATCTATCTTATATGATAGGGTATATATGTTATAGAAGTTTATCTGAGGGGTGGGGGGGTGGGGATTTTGTGTGACGATTTTTGTACAGTAATTTAGGAACTCATAATATACATACGGCACTGTACCCCAAGCAGGTTTAAATTAATCTTATTTATATAGTATACTTGACTGTACTTTATAGGAAGGTGAAACTCAAGTACCCCCTAACATTCAACCATGTGGTTATATTGGCCTTTATCATTACCTAATATTTTTGTAACAATGTTTTGCATTTCAGAGTGTCGTCAATTCTTATGTTAATTCTTGCTCAAAAATAAAATATGTAGGCTATATATTACTGTTGGGATCACAATGTTAACGTTACTAAATTGGATCGTTTCTTCTGTGTGTGTGTGCCTGTGTTCTCTACAGGATAATGAGCTTGTGGATGTAGAGGGAGCCCTTCAACATCTCACCAATCTGAAGATCATAATGCTGCAGAATAACCAACTGACCAAACTGGAGGACACTATGAAAGAGTTTAAATATATGCAAGGCTTGGAGACACTCAGTAAGTTCACAATATATGGTGCATTCTTTAAATTGTAATTATTAAAAATTAGTTAGTACATTTGGCACATGGTATTCAAAGGTTTATTTGGAAGCATATATTGGAGACTATAGCAAGTTCAGTATGGAGTAGATGTAGTTGTACATACATAGTACATGGCACTAAGAGGAGGTCTATTGAAGCAGATAGTGGACACTGTGGCATGTTCAGTATGGTGTAGATATAGTTGTGTAAACATACATACTACTGTACATTGCACTGAGTCTATTGAAGCAGATAGTGGACACTGTGGCATGTTCAGTATGGAGTAGTTATAGTGGTACATACATAGTACATACATAGTACATGGCAGTAAGAGGTCTATTGAAGCAGATAGTGGACACTGTGGCATGTTCAGTATGGAGTAGTTATAGTGGTACATACATAGTACATACATAGTACATGGCAGTGAGAGGTCTATTGAAACAGATAGTGGACACTGTGGCATGTTCAGTATGGAGTAGATATAGTTGTACATACATTGTACATGGCAGGAAGAGGTCTACTGAAGCAAATAGTGGACACTGTGGCATGTTCAGTATGGTGTAGATATAGTTGTGTAAACATACATAGTCTACACTGTACATTGCACTAAGTCTATTGAAGCAGATAGTGGACACTGTGGCATGTTCAGTATGGTGTAGATATTGTGGTACATACATAGTACATACTTAGTACATGGCAGTAAGAGGTCTATTGAAGCAGATAGTGGACACTGTGGCATGTTCAGTATGGTGTAGATATAGTTGTACATACATTGTACATGGCAGGAAGGGGTCTATCCAAGCAAATAGTTGACACTGTGGCATGCTTAGTATGGAGTTGAAAAAGTTGTACATACATTGTACATGCCACTAAGGGGTCTATCCAAGCAAATAGTTGACACTGTGGCATGCTTAGTATGGAGTTGATAAAGTTGTACATACATTGTACATGGCAGTAAGGGGTCTATCCAAGCAAATAGTTGACCCTGTGGCATGCTTAGTATGGAGTTGATAAAGTTGTACATACATTGTACATGCCACTAAGGGGTCTATCCAAGCAAATAGTTGACACTGTGGCATGCTTAGTATGGAGTTGATAAAGTTGTACATACATTGTACATGGCAGTAAGGGGTCTATCCAAGCAAATTGTGGACACTGTGGCATGCTTAGTATGGAGTTGATAAAGTTGTACATACATTGTACATGCCACTAAGGGGTCTATCCAAGCAAATTGTGGACACTGTATTGTTTAGTATGGTGTTGATATAGTGGTAAATACATACATACATACACACACACATACATACATACACACATACATACACACATACATACATACATACATACATACATATAACATGGCAGTAAGAGGTCTATGGAAGCAGATAGTGGCATGTTTAGTATGATGTAGATATAGTGGTATATGAGTAGTATATGGCACTCCAGTGATAACTGAAGACAGTGCATTATATTTATCGCAGTGAACAAACATTGGTGCGTGACAATCAAAGAGATTTATTTGAAAAACCATGGTCTCTGCAGTGACTTCAGTTGGGTGTGAATAGAAATTGTGGGCATTGTGTAAGTTCAAGTTGTGTAAGTTTTCATTATGGTTCCATTACATGGCATACAAAAGGGTATCAACTTTGTGTATTCTGAGAACAGGTAGGTCCAATATGGTGTTCTTATTCATACGATATTGTATGCATAGCTTGGAAGGAATTCCTACCATCGTTGGCAGCGTTACATGCAAATAATAGAGACCAAGTAATTGTAATATATATTTCCAAGACAATATATAGAGACCTGTGTAAAGTTCAATAGAATGACTATTTACTGTATGTTTCGAAATAATAGAATAGAGTAATTTTATATAATTAATAATATTATAATATTATGCACTCAGTAATTAGATACAAGGGACTTTAAAGACAATATTGGAGGCTTGATGTAAGTTCAATGGGATGACTTATTACTATGTGTTACATAATAATATAATAGAGTAATTTTATATAATTAATATAATATTTTATGCAGTCACTCATGTGATTCAGATGGAACAGTGAGTACATCATTAATTTTGTTTGTAATTAAAGAAGAAAGATAACTTTTGACACATAATTTTCAAAGTTTCAAGTTACAGACTAATTGCACAAACAGCTTAACTTCAACTTCTCTTTCTTTTCTGGTGCTAAACTGCACAAGTGGAACATTACACTAGCCAATCACCCAGCCGGCTTTGTGTACATTTGTGTAAGTTCTTCCGGTGTTTTTGCATGGTTGGTGAGCGCTTTCACCCAATCATGTTACCTTGATTCAGATGTCTGTGACCGGTAAAGATTACACACATTAGGACAGATTTGATACAGTAGCACCCTCTATACAAATGCTGGAGAGCCCCAGTGAAAATACTGTGAAAAACTGTGACATTCAATTCTGATCATTTCTGATCTTGTTTTTTGACTTCTCTGTTCTCGTAGATCTTTCCAAGAATCCCCTCGCTCAAGAGTCAGAGTACAGATACTACACTATCTTCCACATACCATCACTGAAGCTGCTGGATAGGAGAGGTACTTATGAATATTCATTAGCCCATTCTTTTATGTTTGTTTGTTTGGTTGTTTATTTATTTGTTTGCTTTGAAAAAAATTTCAAAAGTGAGCAACTCATGAAGAAAGCACCGGATTGTGAAAACTTGTTTCTTTCACATCTTTTTTTTTGCATTTTCTAGTGCAACAGGTTTCAATCAAAGCCATATTATTTGCATTCCATCATAAACAGTCACCCACGAAGCCTAAGCTGACGACCTCAGTATTTTCAATGTCTTCAGTGTGGTAGGTTAAGTATTTTTAATGTCTTCAGTGTGGTAGGTTAAGTGCTTTATGATGATGAGGAACTTTATAAATCTCACAGACCAGAGGTGTTTTACATACAAAGCCTGTGCCATTGGTGACTTGCTGATAAATAAATCTTGATTTGCTCATTCTTTGCCGAAAAAAAGGACAATTTTCCATCTATAATAGTGTCCTTGTAGACAATGGCAAAATAAAGAAAAATAAACAAGAATTAATCCTTCATGATGGGCAACGGTTTGTACATGTTTATATTGGAATGCATAATAATAATAACACTAATAATAATAATAATAATGGACACTTTGTATAGCGCCAGTAGCCGCCCGAAGGTGCTTATGGCGCTTTGCAGAAACAGCAGAAAAAAGGTTACATAAATCAAATTTGGAACAGGTAAGTTTTTAGAATTATCTTTAAGGTTCCAAGGCTGTTGACAATAATGCCGCATAAAAAGAATGGATTTGCACAGTGACTTACTTGTAACGGCAAAAAGAAGCAAGTTCAGTATCCTCCAATATTTGAAGGGGAGGGAGGAGGGGGGTGGGGGCGACATGGGGAGGGGGGGAGAAGAACAAAACCTCTGTCTCATCTGCCCATGTTCTTTATAACTCGAGTTAACAAGAGAGGAATAATTTACCAGCGTGGGTCAGCATGATAGTATAGCCTTGGATGTTATCTGCCATTGATCTGGATAACAATAACAGCAACTGCCACAGACTTAAAAATTGAGGTTAATAAGGTGAAAAACCATAATTAAACTTAACAAATTAATTTTACCCATTATAAGTAACAGCTTTAAGCTGTTACTTATTATTTTTTGTTTTATTTTGTAATTGCCAACTCTGCTGAAATCCCTTCTTTTTATGTTTTTGGTTATATCATACAAAGCTGGAAACCTATTTCCGTGACCTAAGTCATGGTAAATGCCAGTTTCGATATGGATTTTGTAACAAATAATGCTCAAAAATCACAGATGACCTAGGAATAACAGAAACCTGTGCATTGTTGCTTTAAAGTGTGTGAAGACTCGCGCAAAAAGAAACGTCTAATGCCGGTAATCTGACCTAGTTTCGAATGAGGTGTAACAGATGTGTTAGACACCACCATCGATCCCAGAAAATACACACATAGCTTGCTACCGTCGGTAATTAGACACTAGTGTACAGTCAGTACATACAGCTGCGGTCAATACCCACAGCACAGTATATTCAAACGATACAGCGGTGGACATCTCAGGTTCAGTCAATGATAACAATTAACGTATCACGTTTCATTACTGTCTGCATTTTGTAGCGACACTAACAAAACGTCACTTGCAAACAACAGAAAGTTAACTTTTTCAGATGGCAGCACGCGGTTTGGGGCGAGTCTTCAATGCCTTTAAAACAAAAGGCACTGTCATTGTATAAGGCCACATAATTGTACACAATTTTCACACAGCTACCACTGTGTAATAAAAAGTTTCCTTGTTTTTGGGGGGCATAATCATGCAAAGTTGAGTCCAGTTTAAAGCCATGTTTCATTCAATCTTTGATAAATGGTGTTCCTTCAAATGGTTTGACAAATTCAATCTGAAACAAAAGAAATTTTATCAGGCCCTCTGTCTTTGTACTGGTGCAAGGATTGTATCTTAAGAAAGAGCCCTGCAACCCTAAATTGCAGTTTATTTACTCTTCTTTACTTTTCAATAATTATCTTTTTTCGAAGCATTATAACCAAATGAAGACCCTAATAATAATAATAATAAATGAAAATTTATGTAGCACCAATATCCAGAGGAAAAGCAATGCTCAGTGGCGCTAGTGCTCAGGGAAGGCAGTCAAAAATAGAAAAGTTTTGAGTCTGTTTTTGAAAATGTTAACGTTGGGTGCTGACGTGATGTGCATTGGAAGTGAGTTCCAAAGAGTAGGAGCATCATTAGAAAATGATCGTTGACCAAGTGAATTGAGCTTCCACTTTGGTACATGGAGCAGTAGCTGATTTGAGGATCGGAGAGAGCGGGTGGTGGTCTTCCCACTGATCATGCTTCTCATGTATTCTGGTGCTAATCCATGCAGGGCTTTATATGTGAGCAGGATGATCTTGAAGTTTATCCTGTAGGAAACAGGTAACTAGTGCAGTTGCCAAAAAATAGGAGTGATGTGGTCCAACTTCTTTGATGATGTTATCATTAAATCTAGTCATTGTTAAACAGCCCCCTCATTCTCTGAACCTTGAACAGAAGTGAAGAAATCCGAGCGAGACGAGGCCAGGAAGCTTTACCGTCAAGAGAGGCAGACGTTGGTGGATACAATAGCCTTTGGGAGAAGGTGGGAGGCAGGGCCACCTCAACAGAACAAGGACACCCCTTTGAGAGTATCGCCCCCCTTGAGAGACCTGGAAAGCCTGAACCAGTAAGTCTAGTTAGTTAAGATACAGGGCTACATTTTGAATAAACCTCCGAGTAAACTGGTATTTCCAAGTTTTGACTGTAGGTGGGGAGATATAGAGGTAAGATATCGCAATACCTGGTTAAATATTAAGAGATTTATCGTGATATATATTCAAAATGATTGACCAAAATCTTTTTGAAATGGATGTTCCCCGATCAGGCATTGAGTTTTTATCTAATGTCACTGTGATATCTGGTAGGTGTGTAAACAATGTAGGTACAAAGAGGACTGTGTGAGCATTGTGTTCAAGTGGTTAAGGCAGTGGACTTGTGATCTAAGGCTTGCAGGTTCAAGTCCTGGCCAGATCATTACGTTGTTGTCCTTGCTCAAGGCACTTAAAAGTATGCTGTATTGGCCCCAAATATGCAAGGTATTCAAATGTGGTCACCTTTGGTCAAAATTCTTAAACTATTTTTTTATCACAACCTTCAAGGAAATTGTTTTCACAGGAACATTCAGTCATCTTGTCTGTTCCTTACAAAAGTCTGAGTACAATTTGGAGGGTAAAGACCTCCAGGAAAGTATTTATTTGAAAACCTCTAGCAATTCTAGCGTACTATGATTTAGGGGGCCTATACTGACTATCTTTAGCCTCCATTGCCTCTCTGCACCCAGTTGGGAGCTGTTTAGCTGCTGCCATGTAAAGGGATTGTCTCTATGTTTGACAGGTTATCGTTGACCAAGGTAATATTGTGATGCACCTTGATTAATTTACTGGTGGATAAGTCTGCCCTTTATAAATCTAAATGTTATTTCTAGTCAAGATAGACATATATAATATGCACATGTCTATTTGCTGTAGGTTTTCGGTCACATTTCAGGGAATAATTTATTCAGTATCGCATCGCAATATGCTATGTATGTATGTATGTATTTTAGATCCTCCTGCAAGCAGGAACTTGCAAGCTGACCGAAGTCAGTCTCTTAGATTCATATGTAAATTCTATGATTATGAATTGTCAATTGTCAACAACTCTGTAACTGGACGACTTACATTAATCTTGGAGTGACTCGAACTCGGGACCTTATGATTGAAAGGCACCGGCGTTAACCACTGAGCTAACACTCCTTAAAAATAAAAAAAAAGGAAAAAATCAAGTCGCTATACGAATGTGGAGATGCACGGCAAATTTTTGTTACACAGAAACTGTAGTATTCAAAGAGAGAACAAACTTTCGAAAACTGCTAGGTCACAAAATTTGAACACTTCAGTTATTCCATGCATATTTTGCACTGTTAAACCTGATGTTGCACAAACCAGATTCTGTACAATCATGTTGCTAATAGAACGTTCATTATGAACTTGGGCAAATACTTCTTGTGGCACCAGCTTCCAACCCACAACCCCTTCCCGCCCCCATCCCCACCCCTCCCAATCTGTCACGTAACAGCCATTTAGGGCTAAATGGAAAAATTTTGAATCGCTTTTTGTTAAGCTGTATATAGCTTGTACAAGAATTGAATGTAAACCACTGTTATATTATAATGAAATCCATCTTCGAGTTTATTGTTGTTAGCCCATCCTGTCATGAAATACGATACCTTGGCGAATAGGTTTCAACATTTCTCGGAAAGCTTCGTTTAGCATCGAATTTTGAAAGGAAACATAACCGTGGGTATTATAATGTATCCTGTTTCATCACTCAAATCTTACCTCACTCAGGATGAAAGTTGGCAAACATTGCAAAATTTTGCCAAAAAAATAAAAACTTGCAAAAATAAGTGGAAAAAAAGGGGGGAAAAAATAGCATCATAATAAGTTTGATTGATACACAAAATTGTTTGTACAGGATTTAAGTTGTTAATAACTGGATAGCTTTGAGCAGCATATCCCGTGGATTGAGTGAGGTGTATCAGATGTGTGACTGTCAACAAGGCTTGGTATAAATAATTAAACGTTAGGCTACTCTTTCAAAACTGGATGGTATTATATTTGGGAAATAATATCGCATTTATTTTCTTCCCCATCAACGTAAGGGAATATATATGTTAAGATCACTGAATCCATGGCTTCCATATTATGATAGTAGATTACTGTGGGAGACGTGAGTTTACCCTTCCATGTTAATCTAGTTTATGTGTTGTAGTTGGGCTAGGATAAGACCAAAGGATTGACCATTCAGCCTTATAATTATGTTACAAATTGATCACAACTCTGGGACTCATGTGCATTTGATTTCCTCTCTATAGAGAAGGGGAGGAGGCGGGGGAGGTTAAAAATGGCCTATCTAATAAAACAACCCCCAAAGAGATTCTAGTGGAGCATACAGATTTCAACAGTGATATTTTGGTAGCCTGCTTTCAATTAGTTGTTGTTGGTAAGACCGAATACCAGTTGATACCAACTGCAGCTGACCAGCAGTTTTACATTGTCTGTTACTTTCACCAAAATTTGCACCCAGGACTATAGTAGAACAGATATAAACTTGAAAGATATGCAGAAAGAAATGAGACGTCTGTTAGAAGTAAGCTATGAGAGAACAATGAATTGCCTGTATATGTGTATTGGCTTCAATGGTTTTATGACTGACCAATAGTCAAGAGGAATCATATATGGTTGTATACAAATATATGCAAATATCTCTTAACTGGATTTGAGAGATTGTCCAGTATACTCTACCTACTACATAGCTTGATCAGAATATCAGGAGGAACCATGTATGGTTCTATGCATCCAACTACAGTATCTCTTAACTTGATGTGAGGGGGTGTCCAGGGGTGGGGATGGTGGGGGTGATAGTCTGAAATTGAAACAGCGACTAAAAGAATGCTAACCTATGTTGTCTTACTTCAATTAAGAGTAAACAAAGGTCCATGTATAATTATCAGTTGCAAATGTCCAGACTGGCAAAAGCTAGCCATGCACTTGTCTGAGCTATTAAAACATGCAGCAGGATGTGCTAGTATGACAGTGATGCCCCTACCCGCAAAGGTAAAGATTTGCAGTGTCTGGACAGCTTGCAGTTAAATACAAAAGGTTTTTTGGGATATGAATACTTACCTTAAAAATGCTTTAGCTTATAATTAATAGAGTTAGTAAGATGTGTGTGGGAAGGGGAGGAAGGTACAATATTTTTCCACCATTTTTGAATATATATTTGAATATATATTTTTTATATATTATATTATATATTATATTTTTATATATTATATATTTTTGAATATATATTTTTGAATATATATTTGAATATATGAAGAAAATCTTCAGTTTCTCATATAAATTGAAAATATTCGCCCCTGTTGTCCCAGTTTGCTTGTTTGTTCGTAAAGCCTGTGGGTGGGGGATGGGTGGAGGGGGGTGGGGATGGGGAGTTAAGAGGGCTAATTAATTGACACAGATGCTGAGTAGCCCCTTTCAAATGCTGATATCGAGCACATCTTCATCTCTTGACAGGTTCGAGAAGGAAGACCCAAGGGAGCTTCCCGGGCGGGCGGACAGACGGTCCTTGATGCAGTACTCTCACTTTGATTGGTCAAAGGTGCCCAGAGTGGAGGAAAAGAGATTGCAGAAATACAATAGCCCAGAGGACAATGCACAAATAGTGACTGTGAGATTTAGATAGCAGTATGATAATAAAATAAAATCAACTAGTTTTTATGTATGTTGAAAAAAGAAGGGGCAAAATATGAACGATTATGTGTTCTCTTTTTCCGTGCTATGTTGTCCATGCTGTAGAGGCTGAATGTGTGTGATATAGTTGTACATTAATGTTATGGTAATGTATGTTATATTATAACATTTAAAGACAGCTGTTTTTAATAAATAGGATCTTTGTGTTTGGCTAGTGTCACATGATCATGGGAGGGTAGGAGAGAAGGATATTAACAGTGGCTTGAAACAAGTCATGATCATTTCCTGTTTTTTAGCTATGTAATGTCATGAAGTAATGTACCTGTTATTAACATTTAGAAAAATTCATTTTTTACAGAGGCTTCATTAATTGTGATGGCATATGTCATGTTATACAATTTAATTTATTCATTTATTTAAATATTCATTTATATATATATTCAGTATGTCATCCGTTTTTACAGGTATAACATTATGACTGAGATGAGTAAAATGATGGTACATGGGGCTGAAGGAACATCTTCCAAAAAAAAAAATTCCACTTTTTTCTTCCATTTGTCACTTTGAAAATTAACAAGGATTTGATCGAGCGCCTCAAGGTCTAATGTATTTGTATTATCCCGTTCATTTGGGACTTTTTCCCCATTATAAACTTACTGCAGATCTGTGATAGCTTTAGTTTCAGCAGTCCGTATCAATATATAGCTAAAGACAGTTAACGCTCTCGGAAAATTATGCAAGTGTCTCTGACAGCTGTTACCAGCTTATACATTTACAAACTACTGGTGAATTTTTACTATTAGCTGTGCTCTCAAATATCCATTCAGTATTATCTTGAGAAAAAATAAGATTATTGATAAGATTAACTGCCAGGAAGAAATCTTCCATACTCATTTCTCTTTGATGGAGAATGCCTGTGTTTTAGGTATAGGCATATCACTTCTATGGTAATATATCGTCTGTAACCACAATTTCGTACAAAATTAATCAGCAGCTGTGTAAATCCGGAATAAATATTAATATTTATGAATGAATACATCATTGGCTGATTATTCATGAATGTTTATTTGAATTAAGTTTGGATAGCTACACAGTTCATGCATAAACACATAATTAGCTATAGGTGATAAACACTATTGTTACGAAAAACATCAATATAAAAAATTTGCTTCTCTGTGAAGGGTATATATCCGTATGAAGTGTGCTCGTTTGTTCATGGAAATGCATTTTCTATAGGATATATCCTTTAATACAACTATGCCTAGCTGTGCTAATAAGGTGAGATGTTTAGTAGAAAAAAGGATCAGGAGGGACACTCAAGTCCCCATCAAGGACCCCATAGGAGAGAAGGAAAAATATGAAGACACAAACACTCAGACCCGATTACAATGCTTGTCCAAAGCATTCTTAAACCCCCACACTACTTGCAACTTTCTCAGGCAAACCGTTCCACTCATTCACAACCTTATTAGAAAGAAGGTTATGCTGAATATTAATCTTACTTTGCGACTTTTGGAGTTTAAGACAATGACTAATGATATGTTCATTAGAACCTTATATTATTCATGGAAAATGAAATATTTCTACCTTTTTGGACAGATTTAAATAAGTGCCACTTTATCATCACAGTAAGGCATAAATTAATGGATATATTCAATGGAATATGCATATTCATGAACCAAAAAACACAACACTTCCTCTTTATGTTTAGCGTTCACAAGGTATAACATTTCTGATAAATGTATATTTGTGAGCAAAGATGTGGATACTGTTATGTGTAAGTACTGTTAGGCTCATGAATAAACATATTTTCCTACATGGCCTTTTTATTAGTTAGCTTTGTCAGTAATGAGATTGAGGCTGTCTACACATCTGGACATAGAAAACCAAAAAATTGTATTATATTTTTGCCAAATTTTATATTTTGGAATAAGTTTGAATTTTTGGATACTTTTTACTTACATTTACTTTCACAAAAGATATCTTCCAGCGACATTAAGGAATCCATCCCAATTTAAACCTTCCAATGGGTATAAGCCATCCACGATTCCAACCACTAATTCTCTTCCCAAAATGTTTTATTGTTACATTACTTATCCATCAGCATGTAGAGTGTAGTTTAATACTTGTCTTATATCAAGGTGTGTGAGCAGAACAAAGTTAATATTTTTCCTTTTTTTTTCCATATTTTAAATCATTGTTTATGTTAAATAATTGTTTTTAAGAAGTGAGTTATGTTATGTTTCTAAGTCTTCCTAATTATTATGCTTCATAACCATATCTTCCTGCGGCAATATAAACCGTCCAATGGTATAGACCGTCTATGATCCTATCCATTCTCTATCTTCAAAGTGTTTCACTCCTACAATAATTATCCTTCAGCATGAGTGTAGGTTTAGGTTAATACCATTCTAATATCAAAGGTGTGTGTGAGCTTTCAACTTGCAGGGTAACAGTTAATAAACTTTATAAATTTTTTTATCATGTTTTAACATAGTAAGTAATGTTATGTTAAGTAAGTTATGTTTAGTTACTTAAGTTAAGTTACTTATGATAAGTTAAGTAAGGTTAGTTACTTATCGTTCTGCCTTTTTATTCAGCGTTACTTACCGAGTGCTACATTTATAGTGATGGTCAGTTTGAATACATTCAGCTATTTTGTATATATTGTCTTGCCTTTGACCTTTTGTTTTCCTCATTTGTAAACTGTCTTAAAGGGTGTGAAGAATTCGCGCAAAAAGAAACGTCTCATGACGGTAATCTGACCTAGTTTTGACTGAGGTGTAACAGAAGTGTTAGACACCACCATCGATCGCAGAAAATACATACACAGCTTGCTACCGTCGGTAATTAGACACTAGTGTACAGTCAATGCATACGGCTACGGTCAATTCCCACAACACAGTGTACATAGCAGCGTGGACATCTCAGGTCTAGATAAAAGATAACAAGGTATCACGTTTCATTACTGTCTGCATTGTGTAGTGACAAGAAGAAAACTTCACTTGCAGGCATCGGAAAGTTAACTGTTTTCCTCATTCAGAACTTGCTTTAAGGTTGCTTTTTGGCGTAGAGTTAATTTAGATATGTTGTAGTCTGTTATGAAACATAGCCATCAGTTCAACATGCAATTCTCTACCACTTTTTAAGTTTTGGGATATGACCCTTTCAACAACAGGGTCATCAATTGAAAGTGGCTGGACTGATGAGACTACCAAACAGACCATTGACCTTTAAGGATGTTTCATTGTTACCTGGCTTAAGAGATGCCATTTAGCTACAAAGGTAATTAATTTATGTCGTAGATTGTTCTAAAATACTTCAATCAGTACATGTAGTATATGCAGATGACTAAATATTATTTTCAAAAACATGTCAGAAAGGGAGGCTTGTACCCCATTCTCTGGATCCACCCCTCTCCATACAATGTCAGTTTGTCACACCTCTGGGGTACGGGCCTATATAGCACGGCTTTCAGAATTGCCAGAAATAGAGTTGGATCCTAATTCTTGTTGGTGGAGAATATTGTCTTTTCTGGGGGGGGGGGGGTGGGCAGGCAGGAACTCTGTGTTTCATATATCCTCGGAATTTTTGACACAGTAAGATTGGACTGGATCATCATTTTATAAGGAAACCAGGGGATACATCTCACCTTGGTTATTGTCATGGCAATGATGGTTAATACTGCATTCTATGTGAAGAGAGGGCCAATGAAAAATTGTCACATCTTGTGGGTGGGGTTGAGGAGTTTCCCGGCACCTTTGTGAGCCGGGGGGGGGGGAATTATTCTGATGGGTACCAACATAGGAACATAGGTTGGTGAAATAAAGTTTGCTTCCATCACGGACAGATGCACAAACTTAGCTACATGATCATTGTTGTAAGAGTGGAACTACCTTTCCATTAAACTAACCAATCAGCGACAGAGAGATGGACGGAACAAAATAAAGATGAGAAGATAAGAGAATGGAAATTTTATTTTCCTTCAAATTCAATTTATTACAAATTTTGCATGATTTATGAGTCTATTTACATTCATCTTCCCATTTTGTATCTTTTTTATGAGACAAAAGTACAAAGAAAGAAGAAAGCTGGAGCAAAACTATAGTACAAAACTATACACAGTAATAACAGATATTGACTCCGAGATTGACATTTAAATCTACGTAGGTATAGCAAATAGAAGGCACTATACTGGGAAGATCCACAGTCCCTGAAAGCATTATAACACAGACATTAAACATTTAATAATCCTAACAAGAAAAAAAAATACAAAAAAAAAAATATACAAAAAAAAAACCTGAAACCCATCTAAGGAATAAAACTTCCCTGAAAATTCAACTTCATGGCTCCCTCTCCCTATTTAAATGATAAAAGTTTGTCCAGCTACTGTACTCTGAATGTAAGTTTTAGCCATCAAATTAATATACAACTTGACATATACACTAGATTATCTAAACCATCATATGATATTATTCTACTTTTAATTGGGATATTATTTTGGGGGTGGGGGCAGGGGGTGTTTATCTGCTACAATGGTGATTAAATAATCTCAGAAATTTGATCTTTTACCTGAAATATTCACATAAGACAAATCTGACCTCTGACACAGGTAAATGTCAAGTTAACACAGTACCCAAACTTCTGGAGTAAATTAAAAAACTGAAATATTTGTAAAGGAAAAATAGATATCATTGAATATAAAAGTTGTACCTTATTTCTTTGTACATGATAATGAAAATAATAACTCATTTTTCAGTGATTGACAAAAAAAAAAAAAAAAAAAAATAAGGGTGGAGGAGATTTTCCAAAGAGCAGAAGACGATTTAATATTTTCTACGGCCATTGACCGCATGAATAGTGTTAAGCTGCTAACAAGACACTGCGGTAAATGGGGACCCAATGTTTATTCCTATTTGGGAGCGTAGCTTCGCAACCGCAGGATCTTAACCACTGCTGTTGGATAACAACAGCCTTGCAGCATTTATTGCAGCTTTGCTGGTGCAGTAGAAAAAAAACAAAAATCTTGACAAATTCACTCGACCGTATCACAGACTAAGCACTATGTTGCGTTTTGCCTGTAACATCAAAGCCTCTATTCTGGCAAAGAAATATCTCCACTACCTCTACAAACATATACTGTAAAATGTCCTGGTTCTGTGTGTAGAGGGGTTGGAAGAAGAAGGGGTGGGGGGGTGGAAAATTAGGGAGCGTGGAACCTGAGGGCATGCAAAAAATCTCTTGAAACATTCCCTCTGTGATGCAGTTGTATTTTCAAAGTATTTTGAGATGGGTTTTAAAAAAAAAGCTGAATGGAATTTTCATTATTCGCATTAATGTGACCTGTTCAAGCAACATCAGTATCCAAAAAAAACAAAACGAAAAACCATTATAAATAAATATAAAACACATCCTTAAAGGTGACATAACAAATGGTGAAATAAACCAATTTTTTTACTGAAAATAACACTATTTTTGTGAAATAAAACAAGATTTTTTGTAAAAAAGACAGAATCCATAATTTACTGATCTTAATTTTAAGCAAGGTTTTCAAATCTGTTTATAAATTGCAACATGATAAATTAAATTATTCAATCTCTTTGAGCTTACTTTTTTAAGTAGTTTACAAACTCGCCTGGTTTTTGACTTTTTTGCTGAATACAAATGACTTATTTATTTCATAACATTGGTTAAATTTGACATTAAAATAAAGAAAACAAGTCCTGTGATGTTCAACATCACTTCTCACCCACCCCCTCCCCCCCCCCACCTCGTCCATTAAACATACCAGATTTCCCACCTCCCTATCATACTTTCAAGGTTAGCAAAAGCTATCACTTCCAAATCGCATCTTTCCAACATAACTAATCCAATGTGACATGCCCACTGTACATTCTGATATATGGCGCTCTATATATTAACTGGAGCTGAAAAGTTCTGTTCTCTTCCAAACAAGTATCGAACAATTTGGTCCTTTTTATCGTCTGTCAATATCACTGGCTATAATAATATCGACAAATTATTTCACATAGCAAAAATATTTCAAAAGTACAAAATTTACAGACATTTTTTTTTCTTCCTTGAAATTCAGGGAGTACAATAATAAGTATAATATTTCCAATGTTTTTTGTAACAAAAGGATTAGAGGAATTTACATATAGACATATAGAGGTTAATCTCTTTCTGCTCATTAAAAGTTTGAACAGAGAAGATATCAAGACACAACACCACCACCTTTACAGAGGGGAAATTCCACAGCTTTCTAAAAGAACATTAAACTTGTTTTATACCCTCTAATAATTTTTTTATTATTTTGTTACATTTAGTTTGGCTGTCGTGGATTCATTAAAAGTCAGAAAATTTGATGAAGTTAAAAATGGTGATGCATGATTTTTGTGTAATGATTTCTATCAAGGTAAAACAATTTATTGGTTTTTATAGGATACAATACCAGCTGTATGAGCGATTATAAAAAACAATGTTGAATGACAGTTTGCAAGCTAAAATATGTGGAAGGTTTTTAAGGGTCTAAATGAAAAGTTTGAAAACATAAAAAAAATCATCGCAATATGTCAAATGTTGGTGGGGTTTCAATCCCAAAGTTACTCTCCTTTTGACAAGCGGTTATTTAACTGTACCAATTAGTTTAACAGCTGCAGTTACCCGACTAACGTGAGGAATATGATAAGATTTAATCATTGCTATATTCAATATTATAAAATGCAGCTTTGAAAAAGGAGAAAAAGACATTTCTCTGACCCCTTACATTACTTTCCTGGTTAGTTTTCTGTTGATAATTTTTTTTTCTATTTAAAGTGACAAAATGCAGCGTTTCCGTTGAGTGGACAGACCAATTGCAGAGTATGGTACTAAGTAGAAGAAAAGTTAATAAAGAGAGAGTTTATCTTTTTCTAATTATGATGACGAAAAAAACAAATGGAACAACAATGCTAGTACTGTAACAAATATACACCTGAACCATGGCAAGTATTAGCACCAGCACAAACACTGAAGTACTGAATATCATGTGCATAGTGGGGCATGGATGTAATTAATTATGCAACATTGTGGATTTAAATGATATTGGCTCTCACATTAGAAAAGACAAGAGAGGGAGAAAGAGAGAGAGTAGAAAATTAAATATGGACTATTTTATACCTTCATCGCACAGAGAAATGCTTTGCAAAAATTGACAAAATTTTTCGTATCAAATTGCAGAGATGAATAGCAGCTTTTGTACACAGGGAACCATAGAATTTTTTAAGAGACATTTCTGAGCCTTTAATACCCGCTACACCAACTCTGAACGATAAATTTATGACCGAGATCTGTTGTGAGCAAAAGACGAAATATGAAATTCCTGATTGATTAAATAGTCTTCCAGTAGGTCACTCATATAATAATAAGATACAATATTGAGCAATAAGAACAATAAACTATTGTTCAAACATCCCACATTGTTTGATTGTCCGTTGGGCATTTTGGAATCACCTGGGACATTTTTAAGCACCTGGTTTGGCAGTTCTTAGCAAAGTGGCTGGATTTTGAAACTTTCTAGGCCTGCAGCAGTACAGTATGTTTACAGTACCGTACAGAAATAAGGTTATAGCTTCGATATTTCTGAGGTGTTTGATCGTCTGTAGATTATTTTGATTGAGGGATAAAGTACCGGCGGGCATTTCTAACAAATGCCGTTTCTTAGTCACGAGGATTCATCTAATAATCCCAGTGACTGCGATTGTAAAACTTTATCAAGTAGTTGACCAGTCGTTAAAACGTCTGTGTAAAAACCAGTAACTATTGAAAAATGACACACAGAAATTGTGGAAATATCCACAAAATTTCTCACGTCCATAGAATCTCACAAGCAGCATTCATAGACTGATGGACAGGTGTGAATAATATACAAGTAATGTCATCACGTTTCACATCAATGATGACTACCATAAAATTTTGACCATTTTGTGACAAAAATGGCCCAGATTAATGATGAAAGCGGTAAAAAGCAAATCCTAAATCCACATCATTGATGTTCATCTTTAGAAGATGTTTCTGCTGGCAGTGTACGGATCGACCTACGATAAGTTGTCTGTTGAGATGTTTAATGTATAAAGTACTTTCTCAAGCTCAAATGAAGTACAATCTTGTCTGTTTTTATCTATGACTGGTTAAGAGGCTATGATGCAAACTGGTGCGACCAGCAGCTATATACCAACAATTAATCCCTTTAATATATATATATATATATATACTGTGTACAGTAACTAAGTACTGTTACTATTGTATACAGTATTCTGCATAGTTATTGAACACAGTACTGGTACTATTTTATACAGTATACTGCATACAGTAATTGTACACAGTAACTTATTAAGTACTGTTACTATTGTTTACAGTAACTGTACACAGTAACTTATTACTGTATACAGTAACAGTGCAGTCAAACAGTACCAGCAACTGTTTTGAAACAAGCAAAACAAGCGAAGACCACTACAGTTCATATTCTCAGACCAGAAATTGGCAACTGCCGCACAAGCATCAACACCGACAAATTTACTGTGATGACATTGTTAAACTCGATCCTTTGTGCTGTTGCTGTATACTCCTTTGACACTTTAAAGGAGGTATCCCTTTTATCTAGCATACTACTATTCTTTTGTCTAAATGAGGTTATAGAAGAATTGCACAAGACAGTTTATGGTTAATAGCTGCAAGACTTTATGTGCTAACATACTGTATGAAGGTATTCCTAGTCAAAGCTTGCTGAGGGAGGAAAAGATTAATCCAAAGCAACATGGTGAATCCCTCGCACCCTCCCATCCTCTCCACGCCCCCTCCCATCCTCTCCACGCCCCCCTCCCACATATTGAAGGATCTCAACTGGCTCCTGAACTTACGTACTGGAATGTCGGTAATTATTATCACCAGCTACCACCTCATTTTCCACAGATATTGCTTTTGGTAATTAAAAAAAGAAAAAAAATTTACTTCCGTTTTCGCTTTTCCATAGGAAAAAACCATACACTCTTTGTCGAAAGGACCCAAAACGGCCGGTGGATATTTTTGTGTATGAGTGGTATTAGATCTGTCATCATATGAAGAGCTGCTTGGATTGTTCAAGGCCATAATGTGCATTGGCTAGAGTGGTGATTGGACTCGTGTCCAGCCCCAGTAACCTGCTGTTCACAGTCTGTGAGCTGTCCTTGAGCGGCGAGGTATCCAGCATGCTGGATGTGTAGTTGGTGATCTGACTGGCGCTGGTACAGAGGGGGTCGAAGGGTAATATCTCCACCATGTCATAGGTCAGATTGTCAGCTGAGTGGTCCTGCATGAAACGGAAAGAGGTGAAAAAGAAAGGTCAATGAAGAGGCCTACTGTAGGTGTTTACAAATTCTGTGTACGTACGTAATGTAACTTCTGGGCCGATTTGTAATTGATCGATTATCTGGACTTTGAAACGAAGAGAAAGAATCCGTACACAAACATTAGTAAGTCTCTGCAGTTGTGTAGGGAAGTATTATGTCTTCTTTTACTTGGACTATGACCAGGCTATATATAATAAACCTTGACGCCTGCCTCTAAGAGCAAAAGAACAAAAAATCAAAGGTTGCCACAAGGTGCATACAACAGAAAGTTCTTGCTAAGTTGGAGGAGAAACTCAAGATTCCATAGACTGATTTAGATTCACATACATAGAAAAGACACAACCTGGACAACGCCAATAAGAAAACAATAAAGTATTGTTCAAACATTCCACAATGTTTCACTGTCTCTTGGCATTTTTGGAATCACCTGGACATTTTCAAGCACCCGGTTGGCAGTTCTTAGCAAAGTGGCTAGTGCATACAACAGGAAGTTCTTGCTAAGTTGGAGGGGCGAGTCAAGATTCCATAGACTGATTAAGATTCACATTGACATTCACAGAGACACGACCTGGACTATGCCAATTGAGCTCAACACTTAACATCTTATTAAAATGTAACAAAAGCTGAACTGTTAGTTTGCTTTTTCTTCCTTTAAATTGTCTTGAGACTTTACAGTATGCGGTCTTAAACTTAATCTTCGGCTCACAATACTAAAACAGGCTGTAACTTTTAACTACTTAGTTCTGTTATTTTGCACTGTACCTGTAAACCCAGATCCCCATCCAGGGGTAACAGGTGGGGATCTAAGAGATTTAACTCTTGGTGGAACAGATCGGTACCCAGCGACGAACCCAGATCGACTTTCCTCAACGACACGGGCACCGGCGTCTGCCTTGCCGTCATGGTGACGGCCGGTGGTTTCACCTTGATGGAGTTGTTGCTGCTGGTCACCATGGTGGCCGGAGTGTGATGGACCCGCTTATGTGTGGAGCTGCTTTGTCTTTGGTTCGTCTTGGCAGAGTTCTTCAAGTTCTTTGGATGGGTGAGCCGTGAGAGAGCCTCTATCTTGTGAAAATCCTCTGATGGCGGAGAGAAAAGGAAAAGAAGGAAATGAGAGAAACGTTTGCAGTACGGAACAGTAGTAGAACTACTTCGGTTGGGAGGCTTGGTAATTGACATAATTCGGCACTTTTTTACCCAAAGTTGGTGGCCTTCCTGCAAATCAACATATGTGTTCAGATGTTTTCAAGTGAGGAGAGTCTTCAAGAGGAAGAGGCCTCAAGACCCCCGCTGCATCTACTGTAACTGTACAGGTGTTTGAGATGATTTCTAATATCTATTACAGACTTTTGCACAGTGCATCATGTTAACTTCACTTTCCAGACCCCTCCCCCCCCCACCCTCCCACAAGCTCCATAGAACAATGTTTTATTTCCCTGAAGTATCTATAAAATTTAAATTACATTGCCAATTTGTACCTCCTTATGGAAAGAGGGCGAACCACAGCCATCCGTGATTTGACACGGAATGACCCGAATAAATACAAAAAACCTACCTCATGCTGAATCGCAGGCCGCATGAAATAGCAACTTTAGAGCTGCACAACTTACAAATTATATTAGAAAGCATAAACCATTATTTTGTATTGTTTGGACTATACATTATCACCTCTGAAAGAATCAAGTATCCTGTCAAAGCCATAGGTGCAATTTATCACTAAAAATGGCACATTTTATGGCAAAAAATACCAAAATTGAATATTTTGGCACTTTTAAAGTGACCTAACTCCACAAGACAATACTTTTATAGCCTATATAGTTAATTTTCCCAATTTATGGGATATAATCTATGGACTTTTGGAATAGGAAGGTAGTAGTATGTTGAATTGCTGAGAAACCAGACCTTAAAAAACAAGCAAATGCCAAAATGCCACAGTGGCAACAATTTTTTTTTCAAAGAGTGATAATTCGGCCAAGTTTTTTGGAGCATTGCAACTGAAATTTTCAGAATACAGTATGCTTATTTAAGTTTCAATCTGGTATGTGATAGGACGGGTAGGGAGGTGGGGAGGGGGGAAGTGGGGGGTTCTGTACGTGTACTATATATGTGTCCTTTAAAAGCCACTTAAGTGCCTACCTGGTTTGGCCATGCTCATCTTGATACCATTAGGATCCCTCTTGGTTGACTTGTGGACCTCCTCCTCCATCTTGGCAGCTTTCTCCGGGTTCATCGCCCACAGGCAACCCTTCTTCCCTGTCTTGGCGTTAGAGACTGGAGTTTCTACCTTGGCGAAGCACTTATTCAAGGAGAGGTTGTGCCTGACAGAATTCTGGAAAGAGAGAAGAGGAAGATGGTAATTGTTACATTATTATAAGCCGGTCTCTTGTTAACAACAGAGGAGGGTAAATCTGAAGAAACATGTTGTCTTTAAATCATTACATGGTCAAGTACAGTGTCTACAGTAAAGAGACCACACTAGCTCATATATGAGTAATTCATCAGTGATTTATTTCTCATAAAGTTAAGAACCCGTAATATGGATCAACTGTGGGGTTAAAAACTGAAAGAGGTATCTTCAGGACTAATTCTTCTTCTCCTAGTTTTTCCGACAACCATATTTCAGGGATGAGACTGAGCCAGGGAAAAAAATTCTGAAATTTATTGATCGCCGTCCTGGGGGAGGGGTTTAAGGGGAGGGGGTGTCCCCCTCCCCTTTAGAATTTTTTTGTCAGGTAAGGAGGGCTTAAATGCAAAATGGTGGACTCTAGATGGAATCTATCACATCACGTAACTCGCCAAAAAATTGTGGAATTTCTGCTTGTATAATTTATCCATTAGCTTTTTTGAAACAAAAAAAGGCTTTTTTGCTTGCTTTGTGCTACTTGATTCCACCACTGGTCAAATTCGGTGTTCCTTCCCTTCACAGTCCAGCATTTTTCGGCAAAAAAAAAAAAAATAATAATAATAATAATAAAAAATAATAAAAAACGCGAATTACGAGAAAAAACGCGAAAATGAAAAAAAAAAAAAATCTGAAATCCGCGTTTCCGCGGAAGAGTCTCATGCCTGATATTTGCTGACATTCTGAGAACCAAAGAGCAAGACCTGCTTGTCCTAGGCACAACCAGAAAAATCCTTGAAAAATTCACCCTGATTTTATGAGTAAAAAAAAAATCCCTATCTCTTGATGCACATTCCTAACATTGACTTGATCACAGATGAGCATTTTACTGTATACAGGGTATTTCGTTTAAAGTAGGCCAACATTATTGTAATACCTACAGTACATCTATACAGACATCAAAACTAGCATAAAAGACTTTCCCATCAAAATTAAAAGTGAATAATGTGTAGCTTCACTGCCACAGAAAAATGGAAAGTACTTAGTCAAAGTGGATTTCAACTCTAAGGTCATCGCTGCACCTGCACTACAGATGTTGAGGCAGGGAAACAGTAACTAATGATTTCCTTAAAGTCAAATCAGGACGCTGTCCAATAACTGACAGTACTGTATGTAAATTACATGTTAAACCAAGCTTGTGCCCTCTTTTTCTTTCCCCAGGGCTATCCTTTTCAACTGGGTTTCCCACTGTAATTTGGTTACCCTAAGCTTTTTTCTTACAGTACATATTTACAGTAGGTCATTTGTTTATTTGCTTGAAAAGAGGGCAAATTAGGTGGAAACTGGAGAGGACAACTAATATAGCACATACAGTATATATGGTAACATGTTTGTTATAACAGCCCATGGGTAGTACAAGTATTACACATTTATTCAATAATAGTAATAATTTACTATATTTGGAAAAAAACAAGACAAAATAAAGTTAAAAAAGAAAGAAAAAGACCCATGCACATAGTCCAGGGAATTATTTAGTGTTCAAATTTAGCAAAGCAGTTTTGAAAGTTTCTGAAAATTTGCCTCAGAGTTTTAAAGGTCTACTTTCCCTGTGTACAATACTGCTACAGTTTACATACATTACATCTTTGCATTTGTACAATTAGCAACTTACAGATATTGTACAGCATTATGGGACCCGATGCCCTATAGTCCACAATCTCTCGCTCTCTCTCTCTTAGGGTTACTGTGCTACTGTACGTTACATACTGGCCACTCTCAACTTTTGGATTCAAATGATCTGCGGGTACTTTAGCTATTTAGTCTTACAATTAAATTTTGGTAAAGAAAACAAAACTTAAAAGAAATTCCTTTCACAATTACTATCTGTATAAGTACTACATGTGTGTGCAGACCAAAAGCTAAAAAAAGAATTAACTAAACATGCATTCTTAAGTAGCTGCAACCATCTACATTACAGCATCATGTTTATTTTACTGTGTAAAGCCCTATAACAACTAATGCTGGTATAACCTGTACGTATAGGCCTACACAATATCATAGCCAACAACTCCACTTGTTAAAAGAGGCTTCCAAAAAGACCTTCAAAAGGTATGTACAGTATGTGTATCATGTATAGACACAGTGTACATTACATAGCTACATGTACTGCAGTACATACACTTGTACCATGAACACTCAATTACTGTAATAACCCCTGGATGACCCTACCTAACTAACTCCACAGTGTGTAAATAATACCAACTATAGTAAATGCATAATGCATGACAGACTTGGAAGTTGTACTAATGACAAACAACACCTGTATACAAATGAAGTGCTGTTTGAAAGAGGCCAAGGTATAGTTGGACGCTTACACTATTGGCAGGGGGATGTATTTGTTTTAAGCATCAATAGCCAATAACCTGTTGTCTTTTTAAATCAGCACAATGGACTCACATTAAACTGGATAATCAAAACACAATTGAATTTTGCTTAAAGCATGTCCATAATGATATATTTGACCTTATTAAGGGGATTTAAAAGTCACATATTTAGGAGTAAGCAGTCTTTAAAATGTTATTCCTCCTGTTGCCAAAGTACAAGATGACTGATAGTGGAGAATGAGTCATTGTTACAACAGAACAGGAATGTCTACACAGAGAGAAATAAGTCAACAATAGCCCCCCACACACACTCACTCATGCACAGTCTAAAAAGGGCTACAAGTATTGTTATCTCAAGTGTGACAAAAGTCTAACAATGTCCAGGGTAGCAGGAAATAAGCTGTTTTCAATTCATGAATGGGGTCAATGGCAATTGAAGATTTGTATGGGAGGAAGAAAAAAAGAAAGAAGGGTGTGGCTTAACTGACTAAGGCCTTGCTCATTAGGGTGGGAGGGAAAGATGAAAATTGACAAACTTGTATTGATGAAGGATTCGGATATGAGAGGCATCGATCAGTTTTAGGGTGTAAACTAAGGGTGGAGGATCATGGTCTTAGTCAATGGGGTGTGGTCATGAGTAATTCTCTATATCCAGTTACTGTGCACAGGTTTGATTATCAAGTCAATCATCAAATGACAAATGGCAACAAAAGGCTGGCTACCTCAATGGAGATTTTAAACTCATTTCAGATTGTAAACAAATCAAAAACTCATTCAGGCTAAATAGGTAGTACACACTAATAATTCTCTGTAATCCAAATTCATTGACATTAGAAGTTACAAGATTTCTTACAGGTACTAAATCAGATTGGGATGTGTAGGTTTGTTGAATGCAAATAACAGCTTTGGGGGGTGGATTAGTGATCTTTATCTGACCAACTTGGGATTATTGAGTCACAATGCAATTTTGACAGTTGGGGCAAACAACTGGTCATCTGTCTGTAGGACATCCTACACAGCTGATTTCGGTTGTCCGAGAGGAAAATTGGTCGTCTCAGACCTACCATTAAAAATTTGCCCCGATTTAGATAGAGCGGGCAAACTCTCAGATAATTTTGTGAAGGAGAACGAGAAGTCGTGAACATTGTCACTCTCTAAGGAAATACAACCTTTGGTGAATAACAAAGCATTACAAATTAAATTTGTTATCATTAATTATATAAGTGAAATGATTTCAATATGCTACAAGTAGAAATTTTTTGGCTGTAACCTGCACATTTCTATGAAAGATTAAGCCAATTACTGTATATCAAGAAATAAACCAAACAAGGAAAGCGGTAGGGGTCAGTTAAAATTAAGTAGTAGTACTACAAAACAATGATTCCAAATGACAAAAAATCAATTGGTTCAAGTCAAAACCCCCACAAATTAATTTCTACTTGAAAAATTAATGCTAGTCTGAGATATTATATAGTATTTCAAGATTGGTTCAAACTTGTGTATTAATTACTTCTGCTATGATTTATGACCACTTACTGTACCCACTTTTAGTATGTACACAAATATTTTAAGTGTACATACAAGATAGCGTTTCGTATAAGCAGTTTCCTCATAAAACGCTGAAGAGAGTATGCTTTAGCAAGTTCAGTGTCCAAAACCTACTGATTGCTTTGAGTAGCAACTTTCTCCATACCATATTCGAATCTGTTGATTGCTACTACAGGTATGCGATGCCTGATACATTATAACCTGGTATCACAAATTCAACAATTGAAGTCATTTAAACTTCAGAACACTTTGAATGATCCAGTGCCAGAAGTCAACATATAATGTACATGTATATATGTGTTTGTCTCTACTGTATATGCTTGGTGAGGACACATCCGACACACTGTAGCCTACTGTACCATACACTGTAGGCGGAATTATACAACCGCTTGTGATACCCAAAAGTTTCCTCTAGGTCAAAGTGTGTACGACAGTACATATCACACAATGACACACATGTACAGTATGCATATCCAATATCCATAATTTATCCACTGTTGTTGCTTCACAAAATGCTGTGAAGAAGTGGGCAAATTGCTTCATATTTATGCAAAGTGGGCAAATTGCGTCATATGCAAAGTGGTCAAATTGCTTCATATGCAAAGTGGCAAATTGCTTCATATATTAGGGATGCACCGGATCCAAATTTTTGGATCCGGCCGGAACCGGAATTTGCCGGATAGTACATGAAATCCAGCCGGATTTTATCCGGATTTTTTCATTACACAAAAGAAAATAATTAATAAGAAGTATAAGTATGAAACAAGGAGCAAATCTTAGGTTAGGTATATGCATATTATAAAGAAGGTGAAATTAAGACCCATTTGTGAGATTAAATATGACTTGAAGTGGTGTAATCTACATTCTTTAATAAAATAACTACAATATAATTGTTGACAAGCTTGATACAGTTTGTAAATTTGTTTGCTGGAAAAATACTGCATACTACAGTACATGTACTTATGAAGTTTGTTTTAAAACGGGAAGCTACATTTCACAAATCTCATACTTTATACTGAATAAAAAGATTATTTAATTGGATCTTTAGAAACAGTAGGTCAGACCATTGAGAAAATTAAATTAAACATGTTAAACCTAATTTTTCCTTACTTTGAATGTTTTTATTAATATTTGGAAATAGTTTACATTGATTTAAGTTAATACCAACACCTTTTAAAGGAATAATTCAGGCCAGATTTTGAAAAAGATCCGGCCAGATTTTGAAAAAGATCCGGCCGGATTTTGAAAAATATCCGGCCGGAACCGGAACTGGATAATTGCTCACTATCCGGCCAGACCGGATATCAGGTGCATCCCTATCATATATGCAAAGTGGGCAAATTTGCCATACAAATGCAAAAAATTTTACACAGCAGTTTGGTTTTGGGAACACAGGAACCAGCTTGTCTTATACGGGACAAAGCCGAGGGCCTTCAAAACTGCTTTAGAAGTAAAGATTTGAATGCTCACAACGTATATTCCCTGATTACTGTATAAGGAAATGCTAACTCAAGCAGCCCACAGACTTGACTTGAACACTGAACAGTAAACAGAGCTACAGTAGTAGGCATCCAAACTGTACTGTGTATACATCATGTAATACCAGACCAGCATCTTTTCTATACTTTCAAAGTGTTCCTGGGTGAAGTTCTCAAATTGCCAGATAATAATATAATACTCCTGAGCAGAGTCTCAAGGGACAGTTATATCCGCCATTCCTTCTTGGAAATTTCCAAATTTGGGGAAACCCCATGAGATGGTTGACAAAAAAACACTTTTTCTTGGCATAGACATCAGATGTTAAAATGATATCAAATTCACTCTTGACAGAAGCAGTCACAGAAAGGTTACAGTGGAAATCTACTCATGATATTGTAGTCCACTAAACTGTTACAGCTGAGCTGTTGCAGTTTTTATACTGGTTAAGAAAACAAAAAGGACAGTTTCTGTTACACTAGTAACAACTTAAATTGACTTTCTACCCTCATTTTGTATTCTCCACCCCCAACCCACCCACCCTCCCTCGGTTTTAGTCGGCTGTTCCTGACTGATAGCTCATCCGTACTTATAAACAACAGTTTTGCAAGATGCTGTTGTAATTTCAAGTGTGCTGTCAAAGAGAGTCGAAGAATGGAAAGTTGGAAACCCATTGGCAGTTTCAGGGAATAACATTTTTGTGTTGAAATTTTGAGAATATATTACTCATAAGTTTTGAAGTCACTGATTTCTGCTCTGATGTAAACAAACACTGTCAAATTCTAGATGTACAAAACTGTCAGTTTTAGGGGGAAAAAATGTTTTGTGTTGGATATTTTGTGAATATACAGCTGTAGTTTATCAAAAAGAGAAGGCTTTAAATAAAGTTGGTGTTCATCCACGATCTAAAACGGATAGGATCTCAAATACACTACTGTAAGGCTTCCTGATCCTCGCGTCTCTAAACTAGAACTGAACTAGTTTTGAAGTCTCCAAATTATGTATGTCATGTATGTAAACAAAAACATGTCAAATCCTATGTACAAGAGTGTGGCAGATTTCAGGGAAAAACAATTTTGTGTTAAAATTTTGTGAATATTTTTCATTTAGTTTTGAAAGTCTGCGAATTGTGTCTCTTACGTAAAAAACTGTGGAATTCTATGTACAAAATTGCTATTTACAGTACATAATCTGCATTTGAATAGCAATTTGCCCATTTTGCGTAGCATTCTGACATGTGATACTGGATGAATTATTCTCTGAATTTTGATTTGAGAAAGGAGATCGGGTGGGAGAGAGGTCTGAGTTTGGGCGAAAAATGTGTGAAAAGGGGTCCTCATTTTCCAGACTACTCAAGAGTATGGGTACAAATCCATGGATAATAGGAAGCCATCCTGGAAAAAATTGCTACTTCTGACAATGTCTCTCACATAAACTTGTGAACATGATTGCCACACAATTATGAATACCATGCCAGAAAATGTACAGTATATTCTAACACCCTTCTCCTCGAAAAAATGCAACCTGTTTTAGTATTTCTCACTTTTCGCTGTTGAAAGTCTGGCTTCTTAGTATATATACAAGTACATAACTCAATTTTGGGTTATGCATGCAACAGTTCTAGTCCTTCACTCCTTTAAATAGAAGACCCAACCAACTACATTCCTCACACAGGCCTGCAGGCTCACAGTATATTTTTTTAAATTGGCCTAATATGAGAAGCAACCGGTTGTTGAAATATTTAATCATGTTAACTTACCTTCCAGCCATCTTTAGCAGTCTTGAAGTATGGAAAATTCTCACTGAAAATATAAAGTGAAAAGTGGAACTCAGTGAAAGTGTAATAAATATTATTGTTTCCATTAATCATGGACAAAAAACATGACATTCTCTGTACAGTTTCTATATCATTATCACCCATTTTACATAGCATTTTTGCTTATGCTGTATCGGATGATTTATTCTGTGGTTTTTCTCTCAAAGTCAGCATGTTCAATTTGTCACTGATGAAACGTAACGCAAATTCCTTGCCGCATGTATCTGTCTTGCACCGAATGGAGTATATTAAAAGTTATATGTTAAAGAATTAAAAATGAATATCTAATTTAAACATTTCGTTAGTATACAATGTAACCTAAAAAGTCTACTCTGAAATTTCCAAAAATTTTACTTGTCAATGCATTGTTTGAAATGACAGCGGAGCAGTCCGGCTAATGACCTAACTTAGAGGTTACTTGTGTACATATTTTGAAAAAGGTTAGGCAAGGACTAGCAATATCATACTACTACTAGACTAGTATAGGATTATGCTAACATTACGTATCATCAACAACTAAAATAGCTGCTCTTCAAAGCATGGCAATATAAATCTTCTGCTGCAATTTTTTGCTTTATCAACACGACAAATTTGTTCCTATGCATTTAAAATCGTTATGTAAATTTTGGCTAGTCAGGGCCTAACTATTAAAGCTTTTGGTAATATTTACTAATATACTTACCACATAAAATGATAAATTTCACTAACAGGCAAGCAACCAGCTTTACTATTTTTTAAAGCCATGGTAATTAGACAACTATAAGAATAACAAGGCTTGGAATAAATTTTCTCCTTCAAACCAGGTTCCATTTTAATGTTCTTTGAGATATTTGCATTTTTCTTAATTTGCGTTTTGGACGTAGGGTACGGCTGGTGCTTGGCTGATTTAATTACTGAATTTGAGTTATGGACGCCTATCCGATGGACACCGTTCTTCCTTGAAGAAGATATCGTCTGCCCTTGGCCGTTCTGCAGTTGGTAATGTGTAAACTCCCTGCCAGTAGGTTGATGTCCATTGCTAATATGGTTATATTGTTGCAGTCCGTAGTTATCGGTTTGGTCGTACCCTAGGTTAACTTTATTCTGTGACATATTTAATCCTTGTTGCAAAAGGGCTTGTTGTTCCAACTGGTCCCTAGCACTGTTCACAAATAAATTCACCTGTTGTGCACGAATGTGTGTACCACCCAATGTAAGATTTGCATGCGATGATGGTAAACCCGTCTGAGGGTCAACAAAAATATTGTTACTTGAATCAATTCCATATTTATCGGGTGAAAAATCTAAAATATTATTAGCCGAAGTCACAACTGCACCATTTAATGTACCGTCATTTAGGACGTGTGAATTAAAACTTTGGTCCCAAGACTGAAGTTCTGTCATTTCTAAGCCCATGTCAGCTGTCGAGGGTAGACCTGTTCCTAAATCCATGTTTGTTACCGTTTCCTGCGCGAACGGTGTAGTTTCCGTACTCAACAATTCGTCAATTTCTGATTTAACTTCCGATTCAAAAACGTCCCTCACAGAAAAATCAGATACTTGTCCAGAATCGAAGTACTCCATGCTAAAAACCACAGCTCCCGTCTTCAAGACTCTGAAAGAAACAGACGTTTAACTGAACTGCTTAGAGGAAGTGAATTGGCCTACTGGTATCAAGTACCTCGATATCAGGCCTACACTGTACCGTCTATGCAGCTATGTACTGAAACAAAATGGTCGCCGTCGCACAATGAAATCCTTGACAAAGCTCTGAATCGCAAACTTGTTCCGACAAAGAGCTCATTAATGTTACCGTTCGCTCGTCTTGCTAAAGCTGAGAATTTTACCGTTGAAGACTTCTGTCGATGCCAAAAATTCAGGGGTGATGATTTCTTGTACCCCGGGGATGTTCGAAAACATGCAAAAGTACGTAATTTCAAACGAAAACAAGGTTATATCATGTGGTTTAAATGGCCAGAACGTAGTAGTCGTAGTAAATTCCGTTGACTGAACGTTGAACAAAGACAGTATAAAAAGAATTGATCTGATTGGACAATCAAATTTGAATAGTCAATAGCTATCATTGGGTGATCCTGATTGGTCGATCTGTAACAGTTGTCAAAGCAAGTGTGACAGGGGTCGTGTAAAGGTTGATGTAAACAATAATGGTACAGTCTGGACTGCCCCCTACATTCTAAAAATAATGTTTTTAGATCACCTTGCTCATATTTTAAAGGAAAGATATGTTACGGGTGGTAAAACTATGATATAGGTACTGAAGTGAAAATAAATCGAAGGATTGCTAGCGTTTTAATTATGGTTTCGTCAAAATAATATTCTATTAGTTTTGACAATACCCGCTAATTAGCATGTTGAGGACTTTATTTTTAGCCCCTAGATTTAGCTAGCTTTGCTGGATTGGGCGAAGAATTCCCGCTAAAATCCTTTCACGCCTACTTCTCGGAGGACCTTCCTACTCAGTCATTCAAAATTCATGAGAAATTTTTGGCAAGACGTTTTGTAAACACAATCATATGATTTTACTACGTTTTGTTACACGTTTGGACACAAGAACACAGAGAAAATTGATTCCACTGGCTTTAGGGACAATCTGAACGTGATATCTGATTCCACGGGTTAACGTTTTGTTAATGCCTGGGTCTTAAACTTCCCGTTAGATTCGTCGCAAAAATTAACAATTTGTGAACGAGATTCACCCGGTAAGCTGCGGTCATCATTTTGTGAATACTAAGGTTGGTTTATAGGATGGTGATAAACAAAAACTTCACTTTCCACAATATGGCATTGTGAAAATAATGCTTCCACTGTCCACGCACGAGTCCTGGGATAGGCACAGTCCAATCAGTGCGCCCATATAAATTAACAACACGGGGCTCGTTGGGAAATGTCAGGGAAGGAGTGGGGGAGGGGGAGGGGGGCTGGGTGTTGAGTGGAACTCACCCAAACAAACAGCAACGAAATAAATTCAAGGGATTTGCCGTCGTGTAAACATTGCAAATTGTTGGGAAAAAAATTAGGTTCACCAACCAACATATGTTGAACAATATTAAAGCATTTTGGTTCCTGCATATAAAATTAATTGTGATGTGAGAGTTTGCTCTTGTTCGGTTTGTGGTTTGCTTTGTTTGTTTCTGTTTTGATTCTGTGTTCCTGCGTTTATTTGGATGGTTTCGGAATTACCCATGCATGATTTGTACCGTATTACCATTTCAATGGAGAAGAGGCAAAACTTCGACGAAGGAAGGTGAAGTGGTTGGAGGGGCGGTGGGGGGGGGGGTGTCAGGGGGATGTTGGTTCCAGACAAGTGTGAGCGAATCAAGGGACATACTATAAACGTCTCGACCAGATATGCAATGAATGTGAATCTGCACGGTTTGCTGTGGTGAACTGTATGGTCGGCCGTATACAACCCTTGATGATGGTACCACACCGTAACTGACAGGGTTAGGCTGCTGTAGCCTGGGTTGGACTTCATTGTGTCGCGTTGGCGAGTTTTGGCACAATGGGGAAATGTTGCTTGTAAAACGCCATGGGCGGGTATTTCTGATCGCGAGGAACGCTATTATCGGTAGAGTACCGCCAATGGACCAGTGGAGATCAACTCAATTGATAGTGGGATACTTTGGTGGGAGTGTGGGAGGGGAGAGCCATACCCCTGGGATGTATCATTTTCAGATATTGCGTGTTCTCTTGTAGCGCGTACTGTCACATACAAAAAAAAAGAAATATCCGGAGAAAAGAGGAAGTTCTCTGAATTATTTTAGTCTTCTTTTGTGTGTGAATGTGTGCGTTTGCTTTGTATTCTGTAGGTCCTAGTACCACTAACGCCACTATGACCCGTAATGTTGGTGAACAAAGCTTCACATAAATATTGCCTCCGATATCCGCATTGAGAATCTCTGCGCACCTCTTGCCAACCTCCCCCCCCCCCCCACCCTCCTCCACGCCCACGGCTGCCTCTCCTCAGCCAATTGCTGTATATTCAAGGGCGTAGGAACCGGGGGGCTGGGAGCTGGGGGCGCCAGCCCCCTCAGTGAAAAATATGGAGGAGCGGAAGTATCATTCCGCCCCCCCCCCTCTTCGAAAGTCAGAAAATCCCTTTTTCATTTCCAAATGATAAAAAAATCTCATTTGGAGCACCAAATTGCATCTAAGGCCAGGTGAAAATGCAAAATTATATACAAAATGGAGTGGGTGGGTTGAAGTGTGCTATATTGCACCAAATTGCATCTGAGGCCACTTGGAAATGCAAAACAATTCCAAAGGGGAGGGGGACACCCCCTCCCCTTAGACCCCTCCCCCAGGCCGGCCATCAGTCTTCAGCCCCCCACTCAAAAGTACCTTCCTACGCCACTGTGTATATTTAGTCAAATTCCGAAACTGCGTTATACCATTGTCTCTTTCTTCTGTCTCCCAACTAACGCCTCCCACCCCCCCCCCGTCACCCGCCCCAACACCCCTTCCCCTCCGTGGTTTTCTCACATGGCATGCACACTCGGCAATGGATCATAATTGCACAATATTGCTTATAAAAACTGAGTGCATCGATTTCTCTGTATTGTCCCATTGTTATTGTGTATATGAGGATCCTGTTGTAGTATCCGGTAACTTCCCAACATCCCGTTACTTACACTTTGTATTGGTGAAACATTAATCTGATCTAGGTTCCCTTAATTTGTATAGACTATATCTATATAAAGGAACAACGTAGTCTACAGCTGACACGCGTACTTCCGACTGTGGTGTTGTAGTATTATCACTTACACTTTCACAAAGGAATTCTGAAGAGGGCTGTATGCATGAATGACAAGCTGGAAACTTTGAACAAAATTTGAACCCGGCGGTTATCCCAAAAAGGTATAGCTTATGGCAGGGAAGTATCGTTAGGGGGAGGACTAAGGACTGGCTTAGGGAGGTTTATTTTCTATATTTAATATTCCTCCTTTTTGTTGTAACGTCCAGTCTGCTGTTTAGAGACATGTGTTGTTGTTTTTTGTGCGAATGGTTAGTGTATAATCTACTTATATGTAGGCTATGTATGGATGTATAAATGTACAGTGGCGTAGGAAGGTACTTTTGAGTGGGGGGGGGGGGGCTGAAGACTGATGGCCGGCCTGGGGGAGGGGTCTAAGGGGAGGGGGTGTCCCCCTCCCCTTTGGAATTTTTTTGCATTTCCAGGTGGCCTCAGATGCAATTTGTTGCAATATAGCACACTTCAACACCCACTCCATTTTGTAAAGAATTTTGCATTTTCACCTGGCCTTAGATGCAATTTGGTGCTTCAAATGAGATTTTTTTCTCATTTGGAAATGAAAAAGGGGTTTTCTGACTTGCGGAGCGGGGGGCGGAACGACACTTCCGCCCCCCATATTTTTCACTGGGGGGCTGGCGCCCCCCCAGTCCCCCGGTTCCTACGCCCTTGTAAATGTATGTTTATTAGATCCTCCTGTAAGCAAGAACTCGCGAAGAAACCATCATTGGCTTATCAAAGCCGCAAGCTGACCGAAGTCAGTCTCTTACATTCATATTTAACCCCCCCCCCCCCCAAAAAAAAAAAAAATTACTCTTCTCCAAAGTGTAATATTTCCTATTCAGTTTTCAATTTACTCATTTACTTATCTAATGATATTCTTTAGCCTCTGAAGAAGATCCTGCTAGGATCGAAACGTCAGGCCAACTTACTTTTATGTACACATTCTTCTACACAGGCTCTCTAGTGGATAAGCAGTTCGCTAATAGTTTTATTTTATTCTATTTATATTCTATAAGATTTAAGAAGATTTTTTTCTTTCTTTTTTAATGTTTACTATGCAGTTTTTATTAAGGCCTATGATTTGTTTTCAATTTTTTAATTTAATTTTGGCTTTTTTTCTAAACTCACTGAGCAGTAGTCGTATTATGAGATAACAATTGATCAAAACACCACATACTTTCAACAGAATCGCAAGAGGTCGCTCGATCGCTCAGACAGTCGGCATTCTGCACACCTGAGCCGTATTGTAGAGATTCGGCTCTGCAACTGCCTGAAGGTAGCGGACATTAGTAGCGGACAATAAGAGCAGACAATAAGAGCAGACAATAAGGAAAAAGCGAAGAGCGCCATCTATTATCTAGAGGACAATAAGCAACGGTGAAGGTGCGGTGGCACTCAATAATTGTTTGTAAAAAAGAGCAATATCTCTTCTGTCAGCCTATCCATGTTTGATATTAGTTACATAACTTCTATCTTCGCGAAAATTTCGATTGAAAAAGATAAGAATATTTGTGATAGCCTTAAATTCCGCTACATCTTGTAAACACTGCCGCTACGTACCAACGAAATGTTTAAAATTAATTATCTTTAGTTATAGAAATAGTTAGGTGGTGCGACACACATCACGGAATAGAGCAAAGTGTCCTCTATCACCCTATTTATGTTTGATATCGGTGACATAACTTCTATCTTCGCCAAAAGTTCGATTGAAGAAATAAAAATATTTGTGATTGTATATTGTATAAACTGCCGTTACTGAATTTCAAAGTGCCTATTCTTACGACTAGTTGTAAAAATAATTTATAAATACGCATGCGCAGTTGCTTTAACATGGCTATTTTTACAACAAGGAGTACTATTTTTACGACTAGGAGTAACAATAAGTTAGGGTTAGGGTTAGGGTTAGGGTTAGGGTTAGGGTTAGGGTTAGGGTTAGGGTTAGGGTTAGGGTTAGGGTTAGGGTTAGGGTTAGGGTTAGGGTTAGGGTTAGGGTTAGGGTTAGGGTTAGGGTTAGGGTTAGGGTGGTTTTTAAAATCCTGGGTCAGCCACTGGTATGCTTATTGTTATTCAAATTTTGGTCCATTTTGGTAAGAATTACAATAGGCAGACCTCCCAAGTATAGCAGAAGTTCCCGTTTAACAATACAGTACATATAGTTTATACGTAACATTTCAGTATTTACAGGCGTGGTGTCATAATCGGAGCGAACTCGCGCAGAGAACGGCATTGCTTTCATCTTCGGTGTGCACGCAGTTGAAAATTTGCATGTAATCACATGGTTGATTTGATGTAGCGTACGACCGTGATTGGCTTGTTTATGACTGTGACGTACGGTAAGGTCAAGGTTAATTGTTTGTTTTCAAAGAAAATGTCAGAATTTTATAAAATAATTTGTGTTTTCGAAGTTTCGTATCAAAGTCCATGTTTTGCGTAAGTTTTAAAGTAATCCATGAAATATGTTAACATTTCCGTACTTTGTCCGCCTTTTAGGTCCATTTCCGTGTGAACTGAGGAAATTCCGTGTCAGTTGAGAGGTATGAAACGGGCAGAATCGGAAATTAGCAACGTGATCACGCAAATTGAGTAGAAAACGGAAGCAAAGATATATAACGGAAAAAACAAAACAGGAACTTCACCAGTTTAAGAAGCAAAGACCATCACCTTGTTGGTTAGTCATGCTAGGACAAACCGATACAACAGTTAACCCGAACAACTTCCTGTCGTGTTGCACAATTTTGCGTGCAGCTGTATTTGAAATGAAGGTGAATGCTACATCAACATATGTATTCATGGTAATATATACGGAAGCGTAGAAGGAACATTGCATTGACGAGTTACCGACTTGACAAAACGACAATTATCTGCATTGCAGAAAATTGATGCATTGACGGGATCCGTTATCTCGTCAAAACGTCAATTTTATGAATTTTAACACGTTACCATCTGCGCTACAATCTGCAGATAATTGTCGTTTTGTCAATTCGGTAACTTCTCAATGCAATGTCCCTTCTACGCTTCCGTACATAAAGCCTTTAAGCGAAGAATGAATGGTAAGAGTATGACGTCACAATAGGTGAACGACTCACGGGTTTTTCAACTTGTCACGGTCTGTTGTAGTCCTTCTCATGTGAATGCATGTGTTAAATTGATGCAATTTCTTTAACAGACCGAATTTGTTGGGTCTTCAGCTGACCACTCATAGAAGTTTACATTAGTTTAGTGTTTCGCAGTAGATTTAGCAACCGTGACGAAGCTCGTTTAATGTGTCACACATCTTTTTGAACTTTTCGATATTTTAACAAACAGGATCTGTTTGTCTATTTTTTCTTTTGTATTTTTGTTGTGGCTTCGATCTCAGATTACACAATTGGAAGCACGTGTCGGGTGCGAAAATCATGTGGGGCGCAACCACCTTTTCTGTACGGAGGGCGGGGTGGGATGGTAAAATGTGTTAGGGGAGGAGTCTAAGGGGAGGAGTATCCACTCACACAGGTCACGTGAGGAGGTTCCATATTGTACATTCAAGCATTTGTAAACACCCATCGCCATCACCAAAACAATGATAGGAATACGTAACAAACTGCATTCCTGTGGGTCATATTTTAAACTTGATCAAGTCTCCAGGCATTGTGTATGAAATGAGATGTTTCTTAGTTGTTTTGGTAAGTTGTTCCTGACATTTATCCTAATTACAGTGACCAAATGATGATGATGTGTGGGTTAATGTTTCCGTTAATGAGGTACAACAAATAAATAAATAAATAACGAGCTGCACACTCTTTTGTAAGATAAGGAAACTCGTTAAAACTTCACAATCATGACAGTGTGTATATTGGAGGAGATTTAACTATTACGTTTGTCATATAAGATCACAAACTATATTGTGCCCCATCATTGCGCGTCTAATCTAACATTTTAAACTTGTGTGGAATCTTAGACGTAAATTAAACGGTTGTGCTCAGAGAGCATACCAGGCGTAGCTATACCCATGTTTCGAAAATTTACCACCACAGATCCCTCCACAATCAACGCAACCACACTTAGAGTCCATCTAAAGCCATTAGCGAACTACGATTCCAGAAAAAAAAGTAAACGAAAATAAGAAAAATGGACAAATTTGATATGCAGAGAAGCATTTAATGACATGGTTAAACTTTCTTTACATTGTGTGTTTGAATTATAAACTTGAATGCATGTAAATGTTTCTTTAAACTCCGAGTACTGTACAACTGATCAAATAAGAAAACGAAATGTAACAAGAAACAAACAAACAAAAATCAGTACAATTATCAGATATACAATCAACTTGTATTTCATACCACTCGACACCAAATTGCACTTCTTTTATTCCAGTGTATGTAGAAGACGTTATACGTCATTACGCGCACACTTCTTGCGGCATGATTCATGCTCGGAACTCCAACTGTTAGAAACTGCTATAGTTTTTTTTGGCCAGACACAATGAAGGGATATACCATCTAATATCCACCACTAACGAAACATCAATTTTTGAAGAGCCTGTTTGTGAGCAACATGATTAAGAATATGGAGAAATTAAATAGAGGCCTACTGCTTACTAATTGAGCAGTATAATCCAATTCCTTGGAAGCGTTTTTTTTTAAACCATTTCTATCAATCGATGATGTTTCACAGACTTATGTCCATGTATGCCATATACTACTTATCGTTGCATATAAATAACTCTTAACTTAAACGTAAATCTTGAAAATATAACAAACTGCACTAGTATGCTGGTATTCTTATTACGGAAGCACTACCGGTATCTCACAACCCAGCTGAAAGTAAAATTGAAAGTTTAATACAACGATTTTTCTTATTATACCAGCATAAAAAACAAAATGATTTCCTTTATTGCTTATTAAAGGAAGCTCTTCAAGCATTTCCGTGTTTTTGGAAATGAACTTAAACAAGCAGCAGTGTCGACTGGCAGATGCACAGTGGCTAAAAGTAAAGTGTTTTCATTTCCTTGTTTACTTTTCATTACATTAGTTAGAAAAGGTTTTCAAAATTTCATTTTAATATGAACGTATAACGATTATAAAACACAAGAATATTCAAATGGTAGAAAACTGAATAAAAAGTAGACATTCGTTGTAGTAATACAGCAATATGATATCACACCTGTTTGCTTCAAGTTCACTTTTAAATAACAAACGTATCAACTGCAAATGTCAAATGAAAATGTTAAGAACACAAGTATGTAAGAAATGAACACCAAGATCGGCTGGGTGCATAGCTGTAATATGTAATCAGTATACTATTTACACGCGAAAGCAAAATTTTCCCTCCGAACAACCCTTTTTAGGTATACATTAATTTCAGGATACTGGAATGCTTTTGTTTTAGATGCTTCTTCCTGTTATAAGTGATTAAGCTATAGTACATACGGTGATATGCAGGTTTTATCCCAGGGTTCACTCATATCCAAAACAACATACTAGTGAAAATTATGCAAATATACAAATAATACACATGAATATTTCAAGGAATATACGCTTATAATTATGGAAGAAATATCAATGGTTTATGTAATATGCACACAAAAATTGAAAGAAATACAAGTAAGCTAGTCTTACAGGGCAACAAATTTAAATTCGTCTGTATACATTCGTCATAAACTCAGAACAAATTAATCAGCAAATTCGAAAACGAGTTGTGTTGACATGATCCAAATGTACTAGAAGTTGATGTAGGATTTAATCAACTCTTCTAAGAAAACAAACTTTTCATAACATACTTATCAAGGTGTTTAAGTTACGAGAAACAAACTTCGGGTATTACAACATCACGTTACGCCATATGTATACCCCGTCCACCCCATTCACAAATTTCCGGTCTTAAAGTCTAAAACACAAATGCTGATTCAAACATTTACCAACAGAATAATTTGTTACTCATTTCAAAAAGGACGTTACAACCCTACAAATACAATTTGACGCATTTATCCTTCATTTGTCCATGCCCGTTATATTTCGGTATCATTTAAGCCCCATTGCGTCAAACATTCACTTCCCATGCCAAAGTTATTCAGTTAGTAACGGTAATATACAGGGGCATAATATTGTTTCCAAAATTCACATAAAAACTCACATTCAACTTTAACTCTTATCTAACTATTATAAATTTTGTATTTACATATACATTTCGCACATTCATGAATATTCATATTAGGTCCCTAGATTTCACCCGCATCGTCATTCAATATTCTATTATTTGTTATGTACTTATTATCATCCAACATTAAAACTTGTTCGGTACCGTCGTCGATCCTCTCTAACCTAATTATGTTGCCTTCCGTAGCATCTGAAGTACGAGATCTGTCAGGGTGGGAGTGTGTGGAAATCTTCTGGGATATTCCGGGCTGAGGAGAGCCCGTTATCTCTGCATATTCACCACTCACTGCACATTCTGAAGCCGGCCTCGAGTCGACATCTTTTTGACCCGTGACACCATTGACTTCTTCGGTTGCGGTTTTACTGAATGTAGCACCGTTCTCCTCACAATCTGAATTTTCATTCGAGCTTAATGAGAAATCCTTCGACTTTGGTCGGTTACAAGGTGACGCGTATTCCGCCCGAGTACTCTGGCATGATACACTCCTTGATCTGAGGGGGGCGCTCTCCGATTGTTTTACCCGAGAAAGAGCTGATACTGAGCGTCTTCCGTCACCATGACTAATCAAACTAGTGACGGCATAGAGGGCACTCGGGGAGTTTACTGGTAAGGAACTTTGGCGTGTAACGATCGATTGTGATGGATAGCAACTTGGTTTTAATTTTGTCGATGATGTTTGACCTAAACAATCAGTTCTCTCGTTCTCAAAATTCCTTTGAGACCTTTCTCTCATATCCTCAAGATCAAAAGAATCTAGCGTGTCGTTATCACTAGCTATATAAGGATCCAAGACATTGTAATCAGACCTAGTAACTTCTGTGAACTCAGTGATCGCCATTTTAGCACTTACACTTGAACGTCCAGCCGTTTCATATGACAGCATACCTTTCGCGTTGTTCGAGTTGTACGGCCTAGAATGGCACTTGTACGAGTATTCGTCACCCGATGGTACGTTGTCATAGAACGATGCGTCCTCGGACTCTGACACCCGAGGGGAAGTTGCATGATGTTTCGTTTGGGAGGATATTATGACGTCGTTGGACAGATCGACTTTTAAGTCGGCGTTACCAATGGCAACCAATTCGGAATGGTGCATAATGTTACCGTGTTCCTGGCGGCTCCGTTTTTGCCTCTGGAGTAATAAAATGAAGATTATTAAAAGTAACAGAAGAACCACTATAGCACAGGAGAGAAATAACAGAATTTCTATCGGTATACCGAAAATCTTTTCCATCGTATGACTTTTATCTTGTACGGGTGCGTGGGGTGGCTCAGTGGATTTATCTTTCCCAATTTGTCTCGGATCTGAGTCCTTATCACTGGTTGCCACGGTTACATCTATCACAATACTGCTAGATCCAACATATCCATTCATATCGTTCACAACACACGTAATCTCAGTATTGTTTAAATTTTGGCTAATGAAGAAAAAAGTGTAATAATTTTCGCTTTCTAATTCTGTCAAAGGTCTCTCTTCCATAAACCATTGGTATTGATATTCTTCACCATCATCCACCGATTCGCAAAATAATTTCCCGACAGAATTAAGAAGAAATACTTTTGGCATTGGTGAAAGACTTATTTCCTTTCGTTCGCGTAACTGGTTCATTGTGCATTCCTCTTCAAATATGTCACGATTAATTTCGGTTCCACAGACAAAACGACTGTTCCTATCTGTAAGTCGTAGAGTGTACGAAAAGGAGCAAGGCACGTGATCGCATGTTGCTATGGGAACTCCTTTATCTCCACTGTGTATACTTCTAACGTACAATGAAAGCTCATTAGGTAATTGTACGTTAGATGGTGGTTGGCAGTTATACGTGAGAGTCGACCCAACGGTCCGACCGACTCCACCGAAACTCGACGAACTATCAACCGTGCAGAACGGGAACCACGCTGCCGTATCTTTCGGCAGTACACTCAAATAGGCCTTTTTAGAATAGTGGCCATATTCATCATCGAGATGCCAACACTGGTAAAACCCAGCATCCTCCACGGTTAGGTTAGATATCTGCAAATTATACTCGTATGAAACTTGCCCTAAAATTGACAGTCGGGGTGCTAGGTCTCTATTGAGACGGGCAAATTTATTTGTATCGTTATTTTCACTGATAATGTGATTGTCTCTGGTCCTGCTCCAGTAGGATGAAGATGGCCCGTTGCCATGGGCATTTCTAGCAATGTGACAAGGCAAAAGTACAATACCGCCCTCAACACCTGTCGTATTCACTGGTGATTCTAGGAACTCGAAGGCGGTAATTATGCCGACGAGTTGAAAGAGACAAAGAATCGTTAGGAACTGATTTACAAACATCTTGAGTCGTATGACGTGATGTCATGCACACATCAGCTTCCTTCCAAAACAACGACCACCTTTTCTCATCTGTTATACAGTAGTCCAAGTAAAGTATCACTGAGTATACAACTTCTAGTATTAGCAACTATAAAAATATATACATATATGTATACAAACTTCCGCTTACCGAAACTTCCATATGGTAATATGCGCGACTCTGTGTCAAACCTCACGTAAAATGTAAATGCAATTTACTGGTGACACTTAAAACGAGTCAATTGTCGCTTAGTGGCTTCCCGTGACGGGATGAGAAATGATGAATATACAACGACCAGTACGTAAACTAGTTACATTAAGATGGTCACACGTAGTCGACTATTAATCCTGTCATGATTTCAATCCCTAGCTTAGGCTGCTATGTTATCTCCTTTAGTCATCGCTCTAACGTGTACAGATGTATGTTTGTTCATGTTCCAACGCAATTTGAACAGTGTTCGCACACTTAAAAAAAATCATGTCACGTTGCATGCGCATAACACAGTTCGTGGATCACGACTAGACAGCTATGCGCCAGATGCGTGGGCAACTGAGTACATATATCAAATTAGTCGTGATTACGTCTTCACAGTGGCAATCTCCGTCAAGTCACAATATCCAATACGGGATTATAAAAAAAAAAAATCAGAATCCGTAAATATGATCGACACTTCCTTCACGTTATGAAAAGTAAAACTTCACATGGCTCATGCATGAATGGTCGATTTGTTTAGTGATCCGATAAACATTCACTCCACCCACGTAAGTCGTTGATTCAATAATTCGTAATACACGTAGAAAATTAGTTCCAAAACAGTCTAACGTAGTAACGACTTATTGACTGACGGCAGTGTATATAAAGGTCTACCTCATCCTCGTCGCTCTATTCGTTTAATGAAATCCTCTGTCAACATATAAACCGCTATAGTTAGTGTATTACTATATCAAAGCACCATCAATGTCTTTGCGTACATTGATAACCCTGTGTTTATAACAACATTACCAGTTCCATGAAATCCAAACTAGATTATGCTCCTTCATACTCCAAACATTACGTTGGAAACTTGGCACTGGTTGACTTTTCATCAAACATCATGTGTACTAAGAAAATATACAATTTATCAACCAATTATTAACTATGCATACGAGGAAATGATAAAAATGTGGCGCATAATATTGATGCGTGAGCAAATAAATACCAATTATACGGCAATGATCTCCGTCGAATGTCGCAATTCTTCATCGTTCGATGTAAGATCGGTTTAGCAATTTTTTTTTATAGTCTGAATAACGAAACTGCAGATAAAACTTCCACACTGAAACAGAGAAATATTAATAATAATAACAGAAAAATCTTCCAAGCGAAATGCAACTAGATAACCCAACAACAGACCTGTCTATAATATCAAGTTCCAACACAATGAAGACGGTATAGTCGTATACAGTAGAATGTACACTCTGGTTCCCGCCTAACCGAGCCTAAGCTTTCGTCCTTGTTCTTCGTGCAGGCTCAGCTCGTGATGTTATGACTAACTAAATATGTTTCATTATAATCTTCATCCGTTTATGAGCTCACCAGGTGGTTGGGTATTAATAAGGTCTCAATACTAGCTAAGGGCCATATCCGCCAATGAAACTATTCGAGTGTGCAACAGGAAGACTTGAGATCTTATAGGCACGATTCTTCCGCTGTGGTTGGCGTGATACTGTAGTCTATGATTGCGAGGTACTTGAAGTTATCAAACAAAAAAGCACCAGCGAGTTCAAGTGAGTGTAGAGACATTGCACAGACAAACTCGATTAGTTTCCTATTACTTTAAACTTGAGCTTCAGTTCGATTAGTTTCCTATTACTTTAAACTTGAGCTTCAGTTTAAGTTTAATGCGAAAATGTACAACTGTTGTGTTCGAAACAAAGACATATTGAAAAACAACTATAGTATATGGATACCTTCGTGGTATAATGTTCCCTTTGTTTTAGTTACAGCTCATTTAATTCGTTAATTTGACCATGGCTAGAGACAAATGCAGGCCCGTACACAGGAATACACGTACACCCCCACTCCCATTTAAAAAAAATCCACGAAGACGTGGATCTAGAAAGTGGTCTCTTATGCCATGAGGAACATTACCGCTACTTGGGTGAAATGTTAGATGTGGTGCAAAATACCCATATCTCACCATATCTCATAAATATAGCTGCAACTACCATCAAAATCCATCAAAGATTTAAAAAAATCTATTCTTAATTCTAGTTTTAATTACTTGTAAATATTAGCTAATTATCCATTATGATGATGTAAAGTGAGTGACTGCTTAATTTTCTGTTATGTAATTCCTTTGTTTTCTTCAAAACCGTCATCTCAAGGACACTGGATCCAGGTTTGAGGCCTCCACATGACACCAGCTAAACAGCGCCCAAATTGACAGTTTATCTAATACAAAATTAAACAAAATCATGTTTTCAATTAATTTCATGTTGGAAGTATTGTTCAATCTACAAACTGAGAACTGTTTCGATAAGATAATAATCACTACAGTGTAACGTTTGATACCTTTCTGTGGATGGTTAGGAACAATCAAGGTTTGAACTGTTCTCGTGGAAACACCCCCACCAACCTCTCCTACCTGGTACACACTCTCGCCTCGAAAAATCACTGGCTTTAAATAGGGGATAGCATAATAACATCTCACCAACATAGGGTCTACACTGTACGATAACTTTGACGTGTTAGATCGCGGGACTACCACTAACTTTTAAATTCCCTTTCCCCCCACTACCGTCATTTTTAGTTTCGGTGTCTTTTTGATGAATCATCAAATCGATTACTACCAAAACTATACAACAACAAGTAAGAAAGAAACCAATGTTATTCCTTTAAGGGTAGAACTTGTGGTTGTTAACAAAACAGGCAGTCACATGCCTGTTATAACGTGATTGTTTATCGCCTTCATAGCTTCCCACTAAACTATATTCGCCTCGTCATTCAAATAAAGGTAAAATACATTTTTGTTTGGTAACGATATTAGCAGATCAACAATCTGTTTACTGTAATAATGGGAGGAAATGAAAACTCTTCAACCAGATCACGTCATTTCCGGTGTTGCGACCCGATGCGTTCTTTTTCCTTGTTTGTGTGTCATTGCGTATGTATTTCTTGTCACGTCATTTCCAATTAAAGACCTATTGAAAGTAATCATCAAATCAGGCAGTGTTTAAAGACAACAGGCATCTTTGAAGCACTCACTTCATTGCAAAATAGTGTCAATCGCTGAATTAAAGGTCACGTGGTCTGGAACAAGAAACTTCACTAAATGCAAGATGGTTGATGTATGCATATCACAGTATGAAGGATACGTATTCTGGCTTGAGGAGGTACTGACAGTCACTCAACACATAGGAATAACTTATCATGGTATCGAATAACCTAGCTAAATGCAAGATGGTCGATGTGTACATATCACAGTATGAAGGATACGTATTCTGACTTGAGGAGGTACTGACAGTCACTCAACACATAGGAATAACTTATCATGGTATCGAATAACTTAGGTAAATATAAGATGGTTGATGTGTACATATCACAGTATGAAGGATACGTATTCTGGCTTGGGGGGGGGGGGTAGTGGCAAGAAATTAAAATGGTGGTCCTGGTCGTTTACTATAGTTAAAGACACATAACGCCACATGTTGTTTCAGGACACCACCTACCTGCTCCCATGTGTATGACTTCGCTATAGGCGAAAGTACACAGTCTTTAATGGCATATACCTACCTTGTTTATATAGGTTAAAACGATAATTTGTTCATACTATTAAATAAACATATACTGGTATGGCGCCTGTATTTCTACTGTTAGCTATGACAAGAAATCGGTACAGGAAATCACTTACTTATCGATTTAATGTTTCGTTTCCTTTCAAACGTTTATTTGTTTGTACTTTGAATGCAGCCCACACAATAGTATCTATTAACAAGAATCAAAAGTGCACTATACATATATACCTTCACAAGCAACGGAACTTTTTTTTTTAACCCGTCTTAAGTTGAATGGTCTTATGCAGTGGGGGTGGGGTAAGCGTAACCAACCTGCATCATACGAGAGGGGGAAAACCCATTGTTTGTCCTCTTTTTAAGAATCAAGGAGTTTAGGTGTAATTAACGGGTGTGTCGATATACTCATTTTTTAGGACATGCATATAGGAAAGGGTGGAGGGCAGGGGGGGGGGGAGGTGGGTCACTTATGTGTTCTTATGCTCCAAGCGGTTTCGGCTATGTATATATAAACGATATTAAACATTTTCAAAATGCATTATATCGTATACGCAGGTATCTCATATCTCACTGACCCAAATAAAGATGTGTTTTGTTTTAATGAAAGATGACAATCCGTTGTCATACGACGCACGGGCCTTTGACTAGAAGTATCAATTACTGAATCAAAGCTAATTTGTTCGGATGTAACTTATTTTATGATAAGTATGGCTAAGGAGGGAACTTATTTGATGCTAAGTATGGCTAAGGAGGAAACCTTTATATGAGTAGTAGAACATGCCGTACTATAAAACAAATAGCCCATCTAGTATCATATACACCATATATTCGTCCCCGAAAATTTCCTTTGGGGAGAAGAGGCCTGGCCCCCTCTGACCCTCTTGCCAAGCGACTGCGGACTACCAATTAATGCTTTCAGCCTCCACTCTCTTAATTATGTTGTCAAATGTCTATCAATCCTCTACGGTAACATTTAAAATCTGCAAATATATCAGTGATAACAAAACAATGAAAATTGTAACCAAAGTGTTCTAAGATTCACCACTAAGAAGATTGAATGCTGGTGCTGTTGTTGTGTACGGCAAGGTATGGATCAAATAACTGCATATTTTCTATATAACCAATTATAAACAGTATTATATAGGAAACGGTTTTACCGCTCAACATTTCGCTAGAACTCAGTAAAGTTGGTACCGAAAGTTCAGTGTACTCTTTTCGGTAAACAAAGTGCGATGATAAGGTCATCCGTGGTCAAGCACCAGTTGTTTGAGAGTTTCAAAACAATTTCAGTGTACAATATCAAATTGTGCAAGCCATAAATAAATAAATATATATACATATATATATATATATATATACATGTGCGTGTGTGTTTCGTTCTGTGTGTGAATCCTTGCGGTTAGTTTTTCTCAAGTGGCTCACATCTGCTTTATACATCATATAATACAACAGCCAAGTTGATAGTGAGTTGCTTACTTACAGCAATATATAAATTAGAATAAAGAACATGTGTTATGTGGTTTGTATTTGGGATGGAGATGGCTTAATTAATTTTCAACGGTTCCTATATTAACAGATATAATTGATTTAAAGGGCTTTAAGCAAAGAATAGATATTACAAATTCAATTGTTTCTCACAGGAAAAATTAGTACGCATTTATCCATTTACCTGGACAATTACACTAGTTGTTAGATATCACAACCTTCCATAACTTGAGTAGTATCAAAACACTCTAAAAATTTGGGGAAATATCTAACCCAAAACTGAGTACGTATTTATTTAAGTTGAACACACGTTAAGTATAGTTTTGCTTCAAAGCAAATAAATCACGAAAGTTTAACCATGGACATTTAAATTTGCCAAAAAGGAATATATTAGTCATAACAGTCTGCATTTATGAGTTGTTGGTATGTTTTTGTTTTGTGAGGGCAGGGGGGGGGAGGGGGTATAGTCAACACCTTACTCACATTTGTTTGGATATATACGTAACCACTGTTGGGTTTAGTAATATTATAAAAGTTTGAGGCATGACACGAGGAAGCAAGTCCAAACATTCCCAAGAATTTGTAAAACATATATAGTATATAGAATATTTTGGGAGAGTATTGCAATTGCGTAAAGGTGATACTGGCAGGTGATACTGGTGATATTGTCAGGTAACATTACACAACATGTGTAGAGATTACACACCACTTAGTATATTTGACAAAACTGTTGTGTCAGGTAACATTACCCAACATGTGTAGAGAATACACAATACCTAGTACATTTCACACAACTGTTTTGCCAGCAACATTACACAACATGCGTAGAGCTTACACAATACCTATTACATTTGACGCCACTGTTGTGTCAGAAAAACATTACACAGCATGTATAGGTATTACACAATACCTAGAACATTTGACCCAACTGTAGTGTTATCGTAAATTACACAGTGCTGTGTTATACTTACCCAATGTTGTGTTATTTTTACACACCGTGGATAGGTACACTAATAACAATGCTGTTGTGTACACTTCTACACAACTTGTTGTAATTTCATTAGAGTGTTTACACTAAAAAATATGCTAAAAGAGACAAGTATGACAGGTATTGTTTGAAAATAAGTGAGCTTTAATTAACTTCTAGCTTTTCTAGTTGGTTTCCATTCCAAACTAATGACGTTTAATACATTGATTTCCAGATTCTTACGTACAGGATTAGTGAATATGTTATGACAAGCATATTTCTATTTATAATTGCGAGTCTATATCACTTGTTTAGCGAGAAAATTGGACAGGATGAATCTAACGGTAATTAAATTGCTTAATAGGGGATTTCATGAGTTGCCATTACAAATTTTCGAAATCCCTGACAAAGGAATTTCATTGAAAATAACATCCAACACTTAAAGATTTCCAGATTATTACGTACAGGAATAGTGAATATGTTATGACAAGCATATTTCTATTTATAATTGCGAGTCTATATCACTTGTTTAGCGAGAAAATTGGACAGGATGAATCGAACGGTAATTAAATTGCTTAATAGGGGATTTCATGAGTTGCCATTACAAATTTTCGAAATCCCTGACAAAGGAATTTCATTGAAAATAACATCCAACACTTAAAGATTTCCAGATTATTACGTACAGGAATAGTGAATATGTTATGACAAGCATATTTCTATTTATAATTGCGAGTCTATATCACTTGTTTAGCGAGAAAATTGGACAGGATGAATCGAACGGTAATTAAATTGCTTAATAGGGGATTTCATGAGTTGCCATTACAAATTTTCGAAATCCCTGACAAAGGAATTTCATTGAAAATAACATCCAACACTTAAAGATTTCCAGATTATTACGTACAGGAACAGTGAATATGTTATGACAAGCATATTTCTATTTATAATTGCGGGTCTATAGTACTTGTTTAGCCAGAAAATTGGACAGGATGAACTAAGGGTAATTTGATTGCTTAATAGGGGATTTCATAAATTGCCATTACAAATTTTCGAAGTCTAGGACAAAGGACTGTCATTTTAAGCTAACATCCAACACTTAAATATATCCAGATTCCTATACGTCCAGGAATAGTGAATATGTTATGACAAGCATATTTCTATTTATAATTGCGATTCTATAGCACTTGTTTAGCCAGAAAATTGGACAGGATGAACTACGGGTTATTTGATTGCTTAATAGGGGATTTCATGAATTGTTATTACAAATATTCGAAGTCTAGGACAAAGGAAATACATTTTAGGCTAAAATCCAACACTTATAGGCTGTAAGCAATTCAGTACCTAGAAGCATTGTCCTTATCTGAGTCGTTATAGGCCTATAGTATGAATCAGTTCAATACACACTAGGTCCTACTTGAACTTTACATTTTATCAATTGTATCGCTCTTATAACGTTGCTGTTCATGTTAAGTCTAGTTACTATTTGCTGTTTTAGTTACCGTTTGACAGTTACACTGCTTGATATTGCTGTACTACATACTTTCGTACAATAATAAGTATTAATTGGTCTCTCTCTTTTTTTTTTCAGTGAGAAACTTAAGAGCTAACTCACAGCGTTAACTGCGTTATACTTTAGGCTGTATAAGGAAAAGTTACGTTAAGAAAGTGTGTTGACGACACTTGTTGATGAAATTACGACACGAAATATTGTAAAGACAAACATTCTTATTCATACATCACCTCCATATTCCAAGAAACACAGTTACAAAATTGAATTATTACAATTTTCATGGTATTCTGCATGGTTTGTGAACATGCAATACTGACCCAGTTGTTTTAATGAAATATAAACCATTGACCTAATACACACACACCAAACACACAACAAAAACAAAGATAATACAAACGGTAAACAGGAAGAGTGGAAAAGGTATAGGTTATTTAAGACAAAGATATGGTTAGTGGAATTTTGTCTTAAGTGACTTTATTAATTATCCACATAAATTTAAATTTGCAATTCTCTTGCGACAATTAGCGACTAATTCGCTCTCTGATAGCATTGCGAAAGGAAAACATTCTTCTTCCTACGTCACACCCATGTTGCAACATACACTGTTAATTACGTATAATTATTACACTGATCCGGTTTACCTTCATTGTTTATATAGCTAACTTAACCAGTTGTGTGAAAGAAATCTGATTCAAAGCAACAAAAACAAAAGGGAGGGGGAGGAGAAATCCCGGGGTAAAGAAAGAAAAGTGCAGGCGACTTTCAAAGAAAGTAATGGTAAGTGGAATTCAGTCATTAAATATATTATTTCTAGTTTTCAAAGAAAAACTGACAGTGGTTTTCTTTTCATTGGCGACAATTAGCGGTGACGTTACATTCGAAAAATTATTGCGAAAGTAAACAGATGTATTCGTATAATGCTAAGTCTTACGAAACATTGTATTGTGTTTTTATCGTGTTTGTATCATGTTTGTATCATGTTTGTATAAATGGTTGTGCGAGTGAAGTGTGAGCCGATATATGAAAACAAAAAGACAACCAGCCATAAAACAAACAAAAAAACGAACGAACAAATAAACGAAAAGACAAAACCAATACAAAAGCAAAAGCGTAAAGCAAATAAAAAGAGTGACAAAAGAAACTAAGTGGACGAAATAGGTCCGTATATTTTGTAGCTCAATGCGATATCTATATACTTTCGAGACCAGTTATGAGTTACGAGATATATTTTGTCTTTGTGAATAACAAACCATTATTGGCCATTTTTATACCATATCAATGAAATACTCATATCTGTATTAGCACGTACATTGTCATACAGATTACATCGTTTTATAGCTACATAATCACTCATCTGTGTATTATAACGATGAGAACAGACGCTTAATCACAACCTTGTGCGACTTTAATAACTGAAAGGTTGCTTGAAGGCTACATTATTACTCATGACATATAATTTTCCGGTATCATAAACGTCTCAACATGCTGGAATTCAATCAATTATTTCGATGTTTTTAAATGTATTCCTTTGCATCCAGCCATTAGTTTTGGATTTAATGATGTTTCAAAGGACAACAATTTCCTGCCCGTATTTAGATGAGTTCACCTTCAATCATATTTTTTCTTAGCCAAGTTGGTTGAACAAAGATTATTACATCATAAGTAACATAATATAAGTGTTTTGTATTGTCTGGCCATGTCTGCATGAACCAACATAACAAAACGGAAAAGTAATTAAAAATGCGGCCAGGTGTTTCGCGATATTACTCTTTTTTTTATTACCAACATTTCACAGTGTTACGAACAATGTAAGTTACAACGAGTCTCAAACAGTACAACATATCATCAAGTAGCCTCTTATATAAGATAACTAAAGCTCCCCACGGTCAAGTTTGATAAATAGGGATAAAACACAAACACAAAATTGATCAGTTTAGATACAAATGAGCCAACTTGTTAATGATTTTTGGACTTCACTTTTATCAATTCCATCGCTCTTAACGTTGCTGTTAATGTTAAGTCTAGGCCCCATTGCTGTCTTAGTCACTGTTTTACAGTTCCACTGTTTTGTATTGTTGTAATACATACTTTCATACAATAATGAGTTTAAATAGGTGTCTCTTTTTTTTTTTTAGTGAGAGACTTAATTCGGTTGGCTTCAAGGATCTAGATGCAAATAAAAATCAGTGTCATAATCACGTTCAAGTTAATATAATACTATAATAATTATGAGAAAAGTTTTGAACTTTCGAAATACAAAGTAGGCCTATGTAAGTTTCACGAGACTTTTGTTACATTAGTGCGCATGAGCAGATAATGGAAACATGAAAAGCAATGCAAATCAACTCGAACGTCGAATCGTGAAACTAGTAAGGTTGTGTGCCTGATCTTCAGATTACGATTGATCAACATCTAGCCAGTTTCAGCCGCATCGATTTCAGCAGGCAAACCTGAAAATTTTCATCGCTTTCCCGACTGGCAGTCGACAATCTGAGGCGTTTTTTAACTAAAACTTTAAACAATGTTACCAATCACGTGAAACTATAAATTTGCATATGACCTAACCGAGCACCATGTCTTTAGCAGACAAAAAGTCGATATGTGTGTTCAGCAATCATTCAGTGTGTGTGAGGACCAGTTTGTACGACTATGAATCTTTACGACTATCAAAAGGTATATCACGACGGTCGAGTCGATGTTACATTCATCAGGCAAGTTTGGTCAGCTTAAAGGTATGCTGTATGGGCCCCAAATATGCTAGATTTTTAAATATGGTCACCTTTGGTCAAAATTCTTAAACTGTTTTTATTTCAACCTTCGAAGACATTTTCCCCGATGGGACATTCCGTCATCTTGTGTGTTCTTTAAAAATGTCTGAGAACAATTTGGAGAGTAAAGACCTCCAGGAAAGTACTTTTTGAAAAACTTCTAGCAATTATAGCGTGCTATACTTTGGGGCCTATACTGACTAACTTTAAGAGCTCTAAAGTTTACCATTTTGGACATATCTTGAACCACAATTCTCGACCATGCCTTAAATTGATATCATCCTCCAAAGGCATCTTTATAGAGAGCAAACGAGTCGTGCAGGCTTCTGAAAAGGTGATCACTTTCCGTCTGGCTATTTACACGATACGTTGTACTTCACGTTGTTTCACTTTCAATATAAATGTCAAATTATAATAAAAACAGCTTAAGGAAAGCCAACGGAAGTGTATTAAACCGATTTATCAATGTAATACCCTGGATAGAAACCGCAGTTAGTAGGCAAACAGAATGATCGGTTACACGGTATGTCATGAGTGTCGAGACCCATGGGAATGTTATCAATCATGCGAAAGCAAAAATATGAAGCACAAACAAACACCGACCTTTGTTAATACACTTTATGTTGATGTAACGTTTATTATTTATTTTTAACCACAGTAAAAAAAGCAGCCATGAAAGACAGTAATATGAAACTACCTTGTTTTCATGTTAACCTAAATGGCTCAAACACGTTAATAACATTGCATGTATATAAAGACTGTATAATGATTTTTTTGGCGTGTCCAGTGGTACATGCTGTCGTTCATGATGTTAAAGAGATTTTGATTATGATGTTAAAGAGAGTTTTGGGGTATATAAGGGAAGGGTAATGCAATCGAATGCGTCCACGACGGTCAACACTGGTTCACAATTATGCAGTGGTGATGACTTAATTATTACCGCGAACAAACCTAGTTGTTTTGACCAGCTTGCACCGAGGACGAACCAATTGTTACATTGTGAGAGTTTGAACTGAGGCGATTATGAGTACATGTATACCATGCGGGTTAAGTCCTGATTCGATTACCAACAAAACCTGTAACCGTACCCGTACAGACCATAATGTGAGCATGAACACACTGGTAGTTTTGATCTGGTATGTATATATGATGGTAACATTCGAAACTTGTTGAGATACCTTCCATCGTTTCAATAATAAAGTTACAACCATCCAAAAAGGGCGTATTACAATAGCAGTCACTGTTCTGAATCGTCATTAAAATAAGTGTTGGCTTTTCAGACGTATTCGGTGTCAGAGTTCACAGTGACGACCTTAGTCCTTAAAATAATTTGTTTATTATTCCCGTAGTGGACTTTACAAGGCCGACTTACCCTCGAATAGTCTTTTTTGTACATCCTGTTAATACATGGTCACGGTTAAACTAATATTGAAACGGGGATCGTTATCAGTCCCATAACAATACATATACAACCGGATAACGCACCAGTGGGTTATTCATGTGTAATCGACTTGGGTTGACTGCTTACACAGAACTACAGGTATGCCAGATTGGATATTACCAGGCCAGCCGATACTTATAGCTGGTACTAAAACTTTGGTACAACAACTATACTGTTCATGTCCTCACAACCGTGCATCAGTAATTACTACTTTGTGTTCGTAACATGTGTTACAGGACATGAGCAGTAGTTACTGTACCAGCTATGAGTATCGGGTGATATTACCAGTAGTTTATTGGAACTCCAAGAACTAGGAAGAAAACCTGGATGATTATTCCACGTGTAACGTCATACCAATGAACAAACATGTCGAACTTTCGTTTTCTGTGTAAAGGCCTATGCATTGTTACCATACTTGATAAGGACATGTAACGCAATAAGCCCTTTACCTGTTGGTTGAAAAGAATATGATTGGTTCTCGTCTTAAAATGTTAACATTCATTACTTGATATCTCTAGAAAGGAAAACTGCTCCGTGGAATACTACTTCTAAGATATGTTCGCTATATAAATGAACATGTATAACCATCCTATCATAAATAGGTTTAAGTATTTTCATAAATTTCATACATTTAAAATTGGATGAGTTGTTTTGCAGTAGCAAACTGTTCTTTATAGCCAATCACTCTAAAGGAATACGTAGGTTATTTTTCTGTCGTGTTCTTCATTGGAAAACGTATTATAGTATTTCGATATTGTCCTACCTTAAAAGTTGCTAAACACTTCTTTTCCCGTTCATTTCTCACCACTTGTTCACCTCTGAGAAATTCTCCCGAGGTAATCCAGGTATACCAACGGCAAAACAAACTATTATATTTAATAGAGAACAGTATTGTTTACTTAACACAGTTGTTCTCGTGATTAGGAAGTGATTAAGTATGTTGTGATACGTATCGCAGGCCTTGTAGTAAGAAAAGCACAAAAAAAAAAAAATACTATGACGTGGCCACTTAGGTACATGGAAGGTATGACTATATAATAGCGCTCCAAAACACAGTCACACGCATACTCACATATACGTATATAAATAATATGGATATGTGTATATAAATAATATATATATATATATACATACATATAATATAATATAAATATATATATATATATATATATATATATATATATATATATATATACATAAATAATATGTTTGTACCTGGATCATACCTTAGGTCGACATTTACATTGACTAACACACTAAATTCAATCGATTTTTTCTAACCCTAACCCTGAACCGACCCTAACCATATAGTGCGTGTATATATATATAAATAATATGTTTATATAAATATATATGTATATAAATATATATATATATGTATATATATATATATATGTTTATATAGATAGTATATATATATATAAATAATATGTTTATATAAATATATAAATATATATATATAAATATATATATATATATATATATATATATATATATATATATATATATATATATATATATATATATATATATATATTTGTTCGTTGCGCTCGTATATTCTGGTTTTGTGATTTCTCACTCGTCAGGTGCTAATATGCGACTGTGTTAAAGTGTGCCATTTGAATTTTGTGTTTGTGCGTTTGGTATGCAGCAACTATTTTCTTGAATGCCTGCAATTCGATACCAATTCAGAGGGTTTGAATAACGTTGATTCGAAGGGTCTATAGATAAGGAAATATTTCCCCGTAGGCATATATTGCAACGTTTTCACTATTTTCCGTTTAATATCAAAATTGTATTGTCTGTCCTGGAGTGTTCAGATCTGTTTGCTAATTTCAGTTTCGTTCCTTTTGTGTTGGTATGTGAATGAGCTTTCATGGTTGTTGTACCGTCTCTTAAATTCAATAGCACAAATCGCAATGTACGTTTGTGTATCACCGCTGTTTTGGGCTGTGATATACTTGCCTGGTACAAAACCCCGACATCCCTGCATTTCCCCTTAAGGGGGTATTGTTCTTTTACTCTATAATTGCATTCGCTTAGTTGGTGGTCTGTAATGAGTTCATAATCCAGAACAGTGACAAACGTTCAGCCTACACCGGGATTGGAAATCGGCCTCCCGATTTTATATGCGGGCACCCTAACCAATTAGAACATGGACACTGATTGTAGGTTTGAAATCAATGCGGGACGTCGTCAGTCCATTGTACGCTTTTTTATACACATATAAAACACATTTGCATATACTTATACATATATATATAAATTAATGTCAAAGATGTCAAGATTTTGATTCACTTCGTCCACAAAAAAACGTCGTCTCTCTATCAATAGCGTTGTGTCCTTCAATGAGATTTAACAGGGTTTATCGAACATCACAAAACTCGTACCTTCACTACATGTACAAGGAACGTCTGGTTATAATAGTATTCATGAGTTAGGGTTTGGTGAGAACCTTCACACTGGTATTGGGCTTAAATGTAAACAACACCAAACTGACCGAAGACGAACCATATCTTGCAATCTTCACGGAATTGAAATTAGAGTAAATTTCATTCTCCGTTAGATTGACGGCTGACCTTTCTTCCAGACAGATTGGTGGGTGTCATAATGTATCCCTAGATTAACAATCAATATCCCGTCGTCCAAGGGAAGTAATTCCAAAAATGTTTGCATTACAATAGATTAAGGGTCAAATGGTCCTGTCTAGGCCAATATCAGTAGTTGGCCCTGACTTATTTAAAGGGTAGAGAGAGTGTATTACGCAGGTGTTTCCCAACTCTAGGTTTCTATTTTGAGAGACTCACACGTGTCCAACTTTCAAAAAACATATATATATATATAGGCCTATATGTATGATGTATTGCTTAAGTATTTTTCTTTTACACATTTTGACCGAGATATCCGGCAGATTTGTTCGGCACAAATGTTGCGTCATAGAAACTCCGACATTTAACTTAAAAGTTAAACCAGGGAGTTGTTAGGATCTACATCTCGGCCTGGTTATAAACGACACGTATTTCGAAGTATATGGCTGTGATAATGACCTCAATAGCATCAAGTTAGTATGTGTGGATCTCTTTCTTACTAAAATCCATGGTAACACTTTTGCCTCAAGTACAAAGGTGGTTGGGCCCCCTGTAGTTAACCACATGAAATTTGTTGAGTATTTCTTTGCTAGGTTAGTTAGTTAGTTAGTTAGGTAGGTAAGAATGCTATTGCAAATCACATGTAGCTCTTACATGTAGTCCTCATGGAGTCGGAGATTCTCATCGATCGAAAATGAGCTTTATTTGTGGTTAAATATAATCTGTAAACTCCAACGGTCAAAAGTACCGTTATAAAATGATTTATCGCATTCATGCAAATCGCCAATGGCAAAATAGAAGGAGCAGTAGTTCATGCTGCAATTTCAGTTGTTAAGGCAAGACGTATATATTACCAATATCCCAAGAGGAGAGAAATATCGGGGACTCAGAGAAGGCAAAAAAAAAATGATGTTCATTAAATTAACCCCATGATACGAAAACATCGAGTCACATGCACAAAGTATCATTTTAAGTTTTCCTTCTTATTTGATTTTAGTGTCAATTAAAATTGAAAAGGTTTTGTAGATCATGATGTGAATATGTTATACTGTGTTGTGAAGACAGTTAAGCGTCTCGGGTGGACATCTCACTTCACGGGTAGTGATTATGATTTTCGCAAGGGCTGAGCGAGGTTATGACTCCCACGTCTCCAGCAGCATATACTATATTTCGAATCGCAGTCGCTTCTTCCTGATTTTGTCACCTACATTTTGTCTTACAGTTTTAATTATATCTTACCGCTGATTTTGAGGATGGGATTGGCTCACTAAAATGAATTTGTGACTCATCAAAAAGGCCCAATCTATTCACAGAAATATGGCTATAGTCTCTAAGTAGTTATGGAATCAATAGTAGATACTATATACTTAATAAAGGTTAAAGGTTAAATTTAAAGGTCATGTAAAGTTGAATTCAATGCACTACGTTGACATCTTATCAGCGATCGTGGACGACCGAAACGACTGTTACCGCTTAATAGTTCAGACTATGGCCATATTTCTATGAATAGATTGGGCCTTTCTGTTGAGTCACAAACTCATTTTAGTGAGCCAATCCCATTCTTTAAAATCAGCGGTAAAATATCATTAACTCTTTTTTTGAGTGAACATTCTCACTCACTTTTGTAGAGTGACAAAACCCACTCCTTTAGAGTGAACATTCTCACTCTTTTAAGGAATGAACATTCTCTCTCTTTTAAAAGAGTGAATTTCACTCGTCATAGAGTGATCACTCACTACACTCTTAAAGAGAGTGACAATTCAATCCATAAGAGTAAAACATTCACTCTTTTGTTTTTAGAGTGGTACCTCTCTGTTACGATTTCGGTGAAATGTAGCAGTTTACATGTCCTATGATAGCCACTGCTGTCTTGCATTTAAAGGTTATCAACATTGCTATCACATATGTCAGAAAGTCAAGAAACCTCAAACGGACTTTGACTGCCATCCTCAATGTTTGCCAATAATGAAAAGAGTCACTGAGAGCCTGCCAAAAAGTACTGATGGAAATTCCGGCACGCTTAAACTTGGGGGCAAGTACACATTTAAATAGCTTTTTGTTACTTTGTAGAACCAGCTCTATTATACAATGAATGGTTAGGTACCATGCCAAAGATCACACAAGCAATGACTTCACCGGTATGATGCAAAGTCACGAACGACAAACAGGAAGTGTCTCAGCTCGTTGTTATTCGAAGGTATCAGATTATTACAATTGATATATTTGACCTTTACTTTATGGTTATCATATCATAAGTTCAAAATTATTGAAGATTCGAGTCTCAAATGACAAATGTCAGAGCCTTCATAAAAGATAACCGGTAAATCTTGCACAATCTACTTGACATATACATACACATTTAACGTTTGAATGAAGGCTTTAAAGACCTGCTTTATTGGCTCCAATTACAGCACGCTATAGCTAGGAAAGTTTTGTGATGAGTAATCGACCTGCCACGGTCGTAAATCGACCTCAGGCTCAACAATTAGCCTACATAGCTTCTTAACACCTTTAGGCTAGAAACTGTGTGGAACTATGTTCATGTCTACAGTGTAGTTAATCACACAGCGTTCACGCAAAGACCTCATACAAGATAAAAAATATGTGGCAGACGTTGCAGACTAAATGGTAAAGAGAGGTCATTTTACGAACAAGGCAAGTCGATTACGTAATGTCAAGAACATTTTCCATGATAGTGTGCTATAGTTGGGGTCTATACAGCAGACCTTTAAAGGATTTTTTTTAGTGAAAAGTGGGATCCAGTCCTTTTGGTCGTATCATTTTTGTTGTCTTTGTATCGCCCCTAAGCCTTGCCCTGTGATAAATTTCAGTTTCTGCGATAGAGTGCTTGAAATGTTGGCCCGTCCCTCTAGAAATTCGAATCTACAACTGACTTACGTCGAGACGTGACGTCAGTGCTGCGCATTGGTCAGACTCTATCAGATCTCACATTTAGTTGGCCTTGATACAATACACAGGAATGTATACAGACTTCGCGTACGGTTGTGATTCAAACAATCGCTCAAATAACAAATATCTGAACATTAGGGAATTATGGAACGTTTTATATCTCCAAAAGATTGCTAGCTTGCAACTTCACATTAAATTTCCATCTAAATCGCTATTTTACTTTCAGAAATTTAAACTTTCTTCGGTAGAGTGTAGCTTGTTAATGGTAGCGTCCCTGCAGCCCCCGAAAGGAAGTGCCGCGATGACGTCACAGCGTTCATCGTTTTCCCCTGTTCAAAATATATTAGATTAAGTTGGCGTGAGGATCAAAGATTCACTTCTCCTGAATCATAGAATGAAAAATCCCCGAACTAGGAATGTGGCAATGAAATATACCCATATACCCAAACAAAAAATTCCTTTAAGGAGCACACTATATGTTCTACAGATAAAGTTTGAGGGAAAACAATCGAACCATTTGGAACTACTGTAACAGTCAATGTCATTAGGTATGACACTATTGATCCACTCCTTTGTTCTACTCATTTGGCTGTTTGTCATCAAGGTGTGAAAACATTCCAGTCTGCTCATATTTGTATATTGTTGTTACATGATTGCCCATCTTTTATTACCTGTAAAATTGTAACCACTTTTGATACAGACTATATATATATATGTATAAAAATATATACATTGTCATTGTACTGAAGCATCGTACGTTTGATTTTTATCAGAAATTCGTGATACTTTTTGACAAGGTAGTTAACCAGGCAAATATGTTATGTACCAACGACATATCCAAATACTGAAAGCATCTCGGTCACTATGCTGAAGTTTGCTTGGCGAAGAAATCCCACCTCAATTTATTTCTTCTTTTGGGGTAAAATTATTTCCACAGGAATTCTACGTGTGCGTGTGAATCCTATCAGAATAGAAATAGTCCTATAAGACGCTGTAAATACACCCCTAAAGTTTACATATTTCATGATTTCTCCTGCTCCATGGTTGTGCGCGCGGCATTTGTATGATTTAGAAAACCTCAAAGGCCACAGAAAATGTCCTCGAGGGTCGAATCCGGTGCAACAAAAGTTAGTCAACGTTTTGTGTTACATTTGTACAGCGCTTTGTAAAATAAATTATATATATAGTAATACATATATATATATATATATTTATAGTTATTTAAAAACTTGCTGCTTGTTCAAAAAATAGTTGGTAGTTTGAATGACTTGTACAGCCAATAGTTCACCCAAATGGTTATACGCATTCAAGCAGAGCGTTATCCCTAAATAGTCTCAACAACAAAACTCGCCAACGCAATCATTTTGTAATTCTGTAAAGGAAAATCGTAAATATAGTTAAACTTGAGGATAACAAACAGGCTTTAATCGCAGATTGTACACTGCAACTCGATTTTGAGGAAAACAAACAAAGTACGTTTAACTTTGGCGAAGGTTCGATTAACCCCCACTTTGGATTATAATCGTGTAGCAACACGTATATTTTGCTTGAGACAACTTCAACATATCCATTTGTTTTGTAAACATTTGTTTTTGGATAGCATCCTTCATTTTTCGCCACACACAATTGTTAATTGTTAATTGAATTCATATTTCACAATAAAACATAAAAAAAATAGTTTTGTTAATGTTTTACCGTGTAAATTTAGAAGGTAAAGATTAGTTGGGACGGAGAATATCTCGTTCAGAAAACATTTCTTTAAGAACTAAGTATAGGAATTTTAAGGACAAGTTTCTAGGTTAAGCTCGTTCAATAGGTGTGAATGTCCAAGTAACCATTACTACAGGAAGTCATACACTGGAGAAGTAATTGGCCATGATTAATTTTGATGTGGGTATGGCGGAAAACCTTGGCAACGTGCAGACGATAAGTACCACTTCGTGGAAATATCCGTTTATATCCGTCTGGAATATCAGGTCTATATAATTTGTTATTGAAATCATTCTAGCGATGAATGCACTTTCAATTACATTACAGTTATTACGGTAGGATAAATTTGGCCGCCTATATTGGGGGTTTACTAGTATCGCATCAGCATATCTCGACATATTTCTCGATTTTTGTTTGATCTATACACGTGATATGTTTTCTTGAATATTGTATAGGAGACTTGGCGTGCTTTTGCGTACACGTGAAACATAATAGCAAACATGCCAATATGTAGCCTGGGAAAAAAAATATGTTCAGACTAAAAATGATCAAATGATGTTTTTCTGCTTGGTTACAGATCTAAAAGATGGCGTAACCAACATAGCTCAAAGGCCAAACTGTCACTTTGAACTATACGCTGCATTTATTCCAGTAGAGAGATTGTGCTGATAATGTTGATGTGCATAAAGGCTGTTATAACTATGAGAAATATATGTAATCTACATTGATTTGTAAACTAACAGACCATAACCATGGATGCAATGGTGAGCATGCTTAACAAACTAATAGTTACCAAACATACTTTTGTTAAGGGGTTTTAAAATTAAAATAAATTCCTGAAAATGGGAAACGTTCAAATAGCCTAGCCAATATCAAACCATACATGTAGGGATTGATCTAGGAAGATTGGTACCAGAATGTGAAGAATTTACAAGTGCTCCTCGGAAAAAGAAGTCCCATTTTTTGTAGTCGTCATGATTGTTTTCTTTATCATGTTTTCCAAGCTCGTTAAATACTACATAATATGTAGTAAGAACAGCATCTAAGTGTTAAATTATGCAATTACGCATTTCATATGTAGTATTTAAATCCGAACGGATTGTAACGAGTTGTTAATGTTGTTTTATGAAGCCTTCCCCTTCTTCAGAGAGGGTAAAGACAATATATATATATATATATATATATATATATATATATATATATATATATATATATATGTATATATGTATATATATATATATATATATGTATATATATATATATATATATATGTATATATATATATATATATGTATATATATATATAATAATAATAATAAATGCATTTATATAGCGCTAATTTTGTACAAAACATTCAAAAGCGCTTAACAAGGAAAAAGCCAACCAGTCGGGTCAATCAGAATAAGCAAGCTTAAACAGATATGTTTTTAACTTTATCTTGAAAGCATCTAGGGTCAAGGAGTCGATACGCATCAATTCCACAGGAAGTGAATTCCACAACCGAGGTCCTTTGTAGGCAAAAGCCCTATTGCCTAATGTATTATGATTGATACAAGGAACATGCAGTGTGATTCGAGAATGTGAGCGCAAAGAGTAACAACTAGACTTCACCGAGATCATATCACATAAATACTTAGGTGCAAGACCTTTAAACATTTAAATACTTGCAAGATTAGTTTAAATTCAATGCGTTGCTGTACAGGTAACCAATGAAGAGATTGTAAAGTAAAAGTAATATGACAAAATTTAGGAAGAGCGTAAATCAAACGAGCCGCTCCATTAAGTACCATTTGAACTCTACGAAGCTTATAATCAGGTAAACCAATCAAGAGTGCATTACAGTAGTCGATGTGACTAATTACAAAAGCATTAATAAGAGTTTTAGTACAGTCCTCATCCAGGAATTTTCTGATCTGACGAATATTATAGAGTCCATGGTATGCCCTTGAGCAAACTTTTCCAATATGAATGTCCATTGACATGTTGCTGTCAAGATAAACCCCAAGATTTTTTGCACTATCACATGGCTTAATATCCACGTTACCTACTTTTATCAACTGAACCCGAGTCTTAGCAACTTGTTGGCGAGTCCCAATTAAAAGAAACTCAGTCTTAGAATCATTGATCATTAGCCTATTGCTGATCATCCAATGTCTTATTTCGAATATAAGTGATTGCATTGCCAGAACAGCCCGTTCCTCAGATAACAGAGAACCAGCATTGAAAGATATATATATATATGTATATATATGTATATATATATATATATATATATATATATATATATATATATATATATATATATATATATATATATATATATTAAGGTAGAACACAAATGGTTCTGATCTATGAAGGGACTTGTTAGAGCTAAATGGTTCGAACTAAAAGTTCTATTAAACTGGTAGCAGAGAAAATACCACTTGGCAAGGTTTATAATTAAAGTCAGTTATAATTATTTATTGACAGTGGTCCAACCCGACACTAAATCCTAAGAATTAGAGTCTACAGTCTCAATTTCGCAAGGATCGACCAGGAACTTATTTATGCATAACCCTTCAACATACATATATGTCATCGTCTTGTAGAATGGAGGGCGTGTTATGAATTGAGAGAGGATGGATGGAAACTGATCTTCCAATGCAGATAAATAGAGGGCGCATATGGTAATGTCGTATTTCTCGTGCCAAATGAAAGTGAAACGCAAGTATACAATGACTGATAATAGGATGTCAAGTTTTCGCTAATTTATTCTACCTACCTCAACAGAATTAAATTTTGACTCAAGATATATAAACTTGCATGTGGTAATAAGTAACATTAATTCTATTCTGGAATATTCTTCTATTCTGGAATATGTATACATAGTCCTGATTCTTCCTTGTTATATATATATATATATATATATATATATATATATATATAAATATAGATATATATATATATATATATATATATATATATATATATATATATATATATATATATATATATATCCGGGATTGGAACCGGGATGCGAACCCGGGCTTCTCGCTTTGTACGTGGACACCCTAACCAATTAGGCTATGGACGCTGATTGTATGTCCAGAGGTTCGAAACCGGTAAGGTCGTAATTTCACTGTAGGCGTTTGACACCAGTATCGAACGATACCTAAACACAAAAAGTAATCAAAACCTAAGTATTAAATATATAGAGCTAATAAGGCACAACATGTAAAAGCCTAAAGCAACAATATGAAAAACATCCGTACTATACGATAATTACAAGCCCTTAAGGCATATAGTCCAACAAAAAAATCAGAAATATGTAAATAGTAAAGTAGTTTTAAACAAAGACAACAGGTTTAAACATAGTCAATATTTAAATATGAGTAAGTATGAGAAACTATAGAACAATAACACAAATATTGTAAAAGCATAAAACAGAAAATTGATGATGGGTATAATATAGTTATACTGAAAATGATGTGAATACTTTTTTTCTGAGTAATGGAAGTGAAATGAATACCTATATACATACGTGATATTCTAACACTCTTTTAGTACCAATAAGAATGGCGTACAGAATCATAGCTTAATATCAAGGGCTACTTTGAAGGAAATTCACTTATGCAACGGATCGTAAGTAATAGGTTCTCTGCAACTGCTTGCAAATTTTCCTACGTGATACATTACGCCTAAAGTAGTACGCACACCTTGATGCGATACTTTAATTGGCAGGGAGGAATGCAAACTTTTCTGATCGTGTAGGTCACACGCTGAACCAAAGTACAAAACCCATATTGTGGAGTTTGGTCTCCTACTAATTTGACTTCACTGTGTTGTGTTCGACAATCATCAAAATTTTGCACATCATCTGGGGCATATCATGAACATTCTTTACGGCGGAAGATTGAAGTTGACTACGTCATCGTTAGAAAAGCAAATAAGCGCCTGTTCTTGATATCGGCATACTCCAACAGGTACAACACTATTAGGACACTGCCCTTCCCAACACGAAGTGAAACTTCCTTCTTTATCCATATCGAACGTACCGACGTTGAGAGAGATAGGTTGGTCTGTTGCAGAGATGGTTTGCCATAATAGCAACCACTTCTTACAGCTCGGGTACACAATAAGGGGCTGCATACCTTTGGGATGAATTAAATTCTTCACTTCCGTCAAACGAATCGGTTTTGGAGGAACAATTCTACTGGCTTCATCACTTTTTAGCAGCGTCACTGTTTGGGTTGGAGACTCGATCACTATATAAAGTGCTTCTCTGTAGGCAATGTCAAAAAAGCCGCTTACACGTTTGCCAAGCTCACTACCACAGTCTATAATGCGACGGGGCTTAATTTCATCAATGTTGTACTCATATAGCATGAGGCAGTTACTAAACGCAACCAGGTATTCACTGCAATCTTCATCGTATGGTCGGTGGGCATTAATTCCTATGATGTGTGAATCATCTCGTGGACATTCAATATCGATGATTTTGTGCGATTTGACTTCTTCGTGAGGTTGTCCAGCACCGTTGATTTTGCTCATTATCAACTCAATCATGATTATCTTCTTCCACGCCAATAACATATATTTGTGTCCGTTAATAGGTATGCAGCTGTGCGACATGACCAGCTTTGTTGAGGAACTGTCCATTATTGGAAAGTCCCCAAAAAATGTGTCCAACTGTTTGGAATCGGTACAAATGAAGCGGATACGGCCATAACTTTTTCGTTCGTCGAATACACGAACAAATTGGTCTGGAGCTTGTCGTATCCAGTTAGCACCCACAGTCGAACCTTTTATCATTCTACCAATGGTGAAAGATGATGCTTCCGATGCCGAAATAAATAATACCTTCTTGTATTCTGCAGAAACTGTGGATTCTTTGGTCGATTTCTCCAAACTGTTTATTCTTTGTTTTAAACTGTTCAAATTATTCCATACTTCATTGTTTTTTCCCGCAGAAACATACATCGAATCAAGGTTTTCCTTGAGATCGACTGCCTTGCCTTTCAAAACGTTGCTGGTGCGATCCATTTTGACTTTCTCTGCCAACCGATGTTGGTCTATCACCCTTAATTTCGCCAACAGATCGTCCGTTATCTTCCCACATATCTTGTTGTAACTTTGGACTACTTTCTCCTGTAGAGTATTGTAATAGTTGTCCATGTCTTTACACCTATCGTTTTTGGCCGCGATGTCGTCGATTTGTTTTCGCAATTCTTTTGCGTGACTCGCGTATTTGGAACATTTGATGACATCATGTTCAATGTGAGCGTCCACAAGACATCTTAGACATATGCATTCAGCACAAATTGTACAGAAATAATCGATGCGAAATGCTTCATGTCTTTTACATACTTCTGTGAAGTCACATGGACCATCTGTCGAACAGAAATCAATGTATGAATCGCAAGTCATTTCATATTTCCATGGATGACTAAAGATTTTAAAATATGACTGCAGACGATAGTATGAAAGTAACCATCGATAAACCAAACAACTACTGGAACAGACTGCAGGATACGTTCACTAAAATACCGAACTGGGATAACACCAAAAAGTTGGTTGTTCCCGAGCAAGGATTGAACTAAAGATGTGCCTTCCAAAACGTTATTAAATATACCGTATAACAGGGTACAACTATCCCGAAAGGAAACTAGTATTGTAAAAGATTGCTTTACTTTTATTATGCAAGTGAATTGCATATTGAGTGCCTTGTGGGATATCATGGTAAAACAATCTTGTGTTTGTTTTACATGCAAGCATTTTTTTAAATTTATTTCATGTGTTTACACGAAAAGATACAAACATTTTATCAAAGAATAAGAAACAAAAATAAATTAATGTCTGGTTACCTGCTTTCGTTGATGTCGAATAGTTATCTCGATAGGCGATCAACAGATTAGCAGGTATTGTCCAGTTATGGTCTTTTAACAAATCGATCAACAGTTTCATGGTTTGTTTTTTCCGGTTCCTTAATCATGTCGTATCCAGTCTTTACCTCATTCTTGTGTTGAACAGTAAATCTTTTGATACTCCGAACCAATTGCTAAACATCTGCAGTCGAAAGTTCTTTGTTCTTTTGTATAAGAGACTGAATATACTCATAAATGTTTTGAAGCTCATTATAAATATATGACGTGGCCATTTTCTGTACGGAAAATGAATATTAATTAACTAGAGTATGAATACAGTTCCCATATTTTCAAGAAAATAATCATTATACAAGATGTAGAGACCGATGTCGATTCTGATTGGCTACATGTGCGACGACTGACCTAGTTGAGACCGACTGTAGTGAACCAACGAGAGCGCTTCCGAAGGCTTATGGGGCAACAAAAAAGAGGGTAGTCCTCGGGAACTGTTTTTATCATTCCTGGATTGCACGCCCCCCCCCCCCCCGTCGTCCTGCCTCTCCCACAGGTGACTAGGCACGGACCCATGATTGCATACTGCATGATTTGCAAATATATCGTGTAGATTTCAGAAAGGGGAAGTTTGGTTCTAGCAAATTATTGGGCAATCAACGTGATGTTGTAGCGCAATAGGCTGTTTCCAAAGGGATTTAGCAGTTTATTTCAATGTGAGTCACACGTAAAACGGAAATGTACCTATCGAATACTTCGTGAACCCCCAAAAAACTCCCTAAACAATGCTTCCATGTGTGCCTGGATACTTGTATTGCTACTGTTTTGCATGGAACGCTATGGGAGTTTGTACATAAAGTAATAGTATGCACAAATATTGTTGAATAAAATCGAAGACAGTTTTTACTTAACTATTTTTGATATAACCGAACCCTGTAATTGTTGCAACTTAACCTCTAGTGGGACAGAATGTTGAATGCAACATTGTGAATCTTTGGATTACACTCTGTTTATAGGATCACGCGACAGTCAATATTATAAACGCTCTGTGTCCAAAATAGACCATATAACTGTTGGTGAAAATGATCACTCACCTCTTACAACTCATGTAGTGGATTGATCTTGAAATCCTTTTTTCCATCTCTGAGCCAGTCACCTGGAAATGACATCTAAACTATCTGTACAGTCTAAAAAGATTTTGGTAATCCTTTGCCACCACCAAGAGCTTTGGTTGTCTTCGTACACTATATAACGCAATCTGATTGCAACGCTGTATGTTCCTGTTCTGATATGTTGGTGTGTTGTAGCAATGGGGTTTCAAGTTAAAATCGTAGTATTTCGGGATCTTCCTTAGACGTATAGCGTTACCATATAAGGAAAGACTTTTTTCAAGAGTTGAAACCTATCAAACCCAATGCAATCATTCACTGAAATCATGTCACCGATAACAAATGCGTTCATATCGGTCCACAAGTTCAAGTTCTCATTGCGTTTTTGATATGGTACTCAAACCTGAAGTACAAATAATAATTAATAAAACTGATGAATGATTGCATATGGTGGACACTAGGAAAAATAATTCTGTTTAACACAGCAAGTGACCAGTTGGTGCGAAGAAAAGAGAAGAAAAATAGGTTCACTTCATTCACGATAACACACTAGAAAAAAAGAATGCTGTTTAACAAAGCTAGTGACTAGTTGGTGCGTTGGTGAGAGAAGAATAGAAAAAATAGGTTCCCTTCATTCACGATAACACACTACAAAAAAGAATGCTGTTTAACAAAGTTAGCGACCAGTTAGTGCAAAAAAAAGAGAAAAAATAGGTTCACTTCATTCACGATAACACAATCGTAAAATAATGTTGTTTAACAAAGCTGGCGACAAGTTGGTGCGAAAAGAAGAGAAAAAAAATAAGTATATACACATCATATATCTATATAACAGGTATTGGTATTGCTATACTGTCGAATTATGAATTAGCATATTATTTTTACTCTTTTGAAAAGCTTGCAGACAATTATTTGTTTAAATGTGGAAAGACGTTTGTGTCAGATGTTTAAACAAATATTTATTAAGCTGTGATTTACCATGTACAGTTTTATGGCGGGAAAAATGGAAAAATTGAAAACCTTTTAGGTCTCATTGAAATTAGTTTCAACAATACATTTTGTAAAATGTGAAGAGGATTTAGGAAGGAGTACATGCTGTACCATAAATTTCAATTGCATAAGAAAGTTGAGAATAAATAAATGATATTTATAGTAAATAAAAAATTTGTAAAAGTTAATTTAAAAATTGCTATGAATATTATTTAAATTAAATATCATTTGTGTTTTCAAAAAGTACACAACCTTTTCTCTATGGCACTATCAAGAATCTTTATAATCAAAGGAAGTAAACTTGTCTCAGCCTTTTTGAATAAATGGAACAACTTTTGCTACTTTCAGAACATTACGATAAATCTAAGATAAAAAGCAACCGTGGACCAATTCATAGACCAATACATGGGAAACGGAATTGTAATGAACTTAACAGGAATACCGTCACGACTTGGGGTCTTTCCAGGTTTTACTCCTTCAATAAGCTTGATGATTATGATTATTGTTATGTAGTAGAAATACAACTAAATTCTTTATTTACTTATATCGTATGCATGTCAATGAATCAGTCAGAAGACATTTATATAGCGCCAAATTCAACAGAAATTGTTCAAAGGCGCTTATGTACCATAGCATGTACAACTTAGCCTTGGTCATTGGTTACTTGTCACACCTACACACAAGTGTGCGCAATTTAATCAAACTATCCTGGGGCACCACAGTGCACCACAACCACGTGTCTCCCGGGGGACTTCCCATAGGGTGCAGTCACAAACCGGCGCACGCAACTATATTTACAAGTTATTTCGCAAGTCCCCATTTATACACCTGGGTGAAGAGAGGCACTGGAGATAAAGTGCCATGCCCAAGGACACAACACAATGATCTGGCCAGAGCTCGAACCTGTAATCCTTATTTCACCAGTTCGTTTCCTTAACCGCTTGACAACAACGCCTCCATGTATACGTGTACAGCTTGATATGGACACAGAACAGTATTGAATGCCTGGTCATACTGTTATTACGGCAAGGAACAAGCACTCGTTTACTCGTGATGTCAATAACCAAATAGAAAGCTAAATTTGGCGCTCACGATTGTTCATATCCGGCAGGTATGGCTTGTGTTACTTTACATTGTCATTTTACTTCTGGGATGGGGGTGGGGTGGTTACACTAATCACATTACATATTTCAATCATTTTGGTGAATGTCAGTACGTTATGACTCGTTGTGTATCAATGTTACAGATTAAATAGTAGCTAAGAGAGTTTAACAAGTCGCAATGTAAATTTGTTTCAAAGTCCCCCCCCCCCTCCTCCCAAATCCAACAATATCGAAGAAGGCATCTTCACACACCTCTTTTATTGGTTACACTTTATTTCGCTTTCCTTGCACAGTGCGTTAAGTTGAGACCAGTTTAAGCATTGGATACTATTCAGTTAAGGTAAGGAGATTAAATCACCCCATAACTATAATCTGTAAAAAAACATCTTACTTGCATAGTTTGTGATTGTGAACTCATTATAAATTGTTTGTATGAAAGTAAATTTAAATACTTCAATTTTATTTATTGTTTTGAGTCACATTCCATCTCATCATAGTTTTGATATAACTACTTTGCATTACATCTCATCATATTTATGATATTATTACTAATTATGATGTTACACTAAAGACAGAAGTGATAATAATAGTATAATATGATATTATTACTAATTATGATGTTACACTGAAGACAGAAGTGATAATAATAGTATAGTAAAACGATGATCGTTTCGAGTTAGAACCAATGCCAAGGATTATGGATCGCAAAACCCCCAATATAAGCCCCCCAAAAGATGATTAATTACCCAATTAATTCACATTTATAATAACGTTGGAATATTACTGTCGTTGGTATATGAGTATGTGTATTTATGTTCTGCTTTTTTATATTTTAAATGTTTTATTACAAGAAGAAAAAATAATTCTCGTTCAAGGAAATGTTTATTAATATGCTTCTTCTTAATCGTCCGTAAGATTTCGCTTTTAACATGCACACGTGAGTTCAAATCAGTATAACCCGGGCCGTTTACCTTGATCTTCTATGCTCATGGTAAAACTAAAATACAATCCTACATATTTGGAAGTCATTGGCATATATAGACGTGTATCATTTTCAGTCCAGCAGATGTACGATTTGCATATTGAAATCGAACGTTGTATCACAGTTGTTCTTCTTCGGACGTTGTCATACCAACAAATTTAAATACCGAATCATTTAAGTGACACTTAAAAACACATCACTGCCCAACTTTTCACATAGATCTCTAAAACTGAAACAATTTGATTGGTTGGTTTTTGAAGCTGACAAAGCCAGTGTTGCCGAATCGTGCAAGACTTATTGGCTCGTCGCCGTCACTGATTTGAGAAGAAGATACGGTTACTTTAAGAAGTTCCCCTGTCTGTTTGTACGTAGAAATCATCCAAACTTTTGATCTTTCTCGACCAACCCATAGAACCATCCACATCGATCCGGTCCAAATCACTGAAACAGGTCGTTGACGGGACATACGTTTAACAGGTATGAGCGATCCACATGCTTTGGTGGTGATATCGGATGTCAACAATATGACGTGATCGAATTCGCGGTGGATAATGGCAATGACATTGCCGGACGATGCAATGGACGTAACGAGTGATAGGTCCTCCCGCGGTTTGATTTCCTTGACCACTTCTCCCGTTAGCTTGCAACCTCTTATTTCATTCTGAACGCCGATAGAAATCAACAGGTCAAATTTTAACTTGCTGCCGGAAGAGTAATGCGCATTGATACAAGAAATCCAAGAACCTGTAATAACGTCGTCGACCTTCAAGGAGGAAATTGACTCAACGGAGTCATAAATTTGACCCAGAAAATGGAACCTCACCAAGAAAACTCTCTTTCCAACGGCAAAAGCTGCAACGTTGGTCTCCCTGTCTCGTATGGTCACATTTGACATGACCACGGGAGCCGTTTTATCGTAGGTTCGCACCAGGTATTGCCAAATCATTCCATTTACGTCTTGAGGGTCCTTACAAACAAGCCGAACACATCCATTCTCGATCCTTTCGTCGTAAATATGGATCAGCTGATTCGGCAGGATCATGACACTGCCAATCAGTTTGTTTGTATTAACAGGTTTTCCTTTATTTTGCACAGAATGCGTAGCCCCCGGAGTCATTCTCTGTTCGACTGGTTCAGATGACTGTTTTTCCATATTGGAAAATAGTCTATGTTCATTGTTGGGCGTCAGTTCTAATCTCTTTTGGGAACTCTCCTACGCCTCGTTTCTTGTGGTCCAAATAATCGTATTGCTGATAAAGTGGCACATCTGGCGTTATGTAGAACATATGTTACTGCATTAACGACTCTATGTAAAACGGAATAGAACGCAAAAGAAACGATGAAGCGTTTCAATGCAACTCTTTGATTTACAGAGGTAAAACATTCGTGATTTGATACTTATTCCCAGAGAGATTGAAGGAGATAATCATTTAAAAAATAAACACTAAAGATTTCACTTGCATGAGACCACATTGCAAATACAGTTTCGAAACTTGCTCTTAATATCATGACAAATATTAAGTAATGAAAGAATTCATAAGTAAAGAAATCTGGTGGTTAAGAAAGAATGATTAATGAAAAGATAACATGTTTACTCTATGTGTAAAGTAAGTTGGCCTTACTTATATCTACTTTTTATGTTTACTCTATATAATGTTATTCAAATACTTTATGATACATTTAAGCTAGGATATAAAATATTGGAGTTTAAGTTACTATTACATAAATATGTTAAAATAATTCCAGGTAACAGTATAGTATAGGAGGGTGTAGTGTAAATACGTAGAACGTTTCACTTATTGCACTGCATTATATTCTACGTTGTTTACATTACCTTGGACAATACTTTTGCTTGACGTGCCAATGTCACCACTGCTCACCATGCAACTGTGTTAGGTGTCCTAAGAAGCTAAGCGGTACTTGTCGTCGAATGCTTCTTCGACACGTTTACGAAACAACCGATATTTGTCCAGTTATCAAGCTGGTTATACAGCGTTCCAATCACACACAATGCTTAGGTGTATATCGTTATATTATGCCTTCTTTGCACACCAGAAACGAAACTGTTTACTTTTATTTTTAAATTCAACATGTTATCACCTCGCAGAGGCAAAGGGCAGTGACAAATATATGGTGTGTACTTAACACTCTATCCCCGCTTTACTTTACGCTTTGTAACGTTGTATTAACAAAGTGCTTCAGTTATGATAAAATTGATCCGTGTCATAAACATATACGACTGCTAATATCAAACAGAAGAAAATTTATGACTCTGCGTTCAAGCAGAATGTACACATTTTGATATCTCAAAATCAACCGGTTTCGGGAAACTATTTTTTATGTCAACTCCCCATATGGAAACGTTGCATTTGCTATTCCGTACTATCAGGCGGGCATTTCAGTACGTGATTCAATGTGTGAATTCCGTGGTACTCGACTTGCCCCTGCAATATAGCGATTGCTTTACTTTGGGGTGTACAGCTTCTCTTAATGGAAAGAGCAACGCTGAGCTACTCCAACTTTCATTAAAGTATGTGAAGACTCGCGCAAAAAGAAACGTCTAATGCCGGTAATCTGACCTAATTTCGAATGAGGTGTAACACCACCATCGATCCCTGATAATACACGCACAGCTTGCTACCGTCGGTAATTAGACACTAGTGCACAGTCAGTGCATACAGCTGCGGTCAATACCCACAGCACAGTGTATGAACGATACAGCGATGGACATCTCAGGTCCAGCTAAAGATAACAAGGTATCACATTTCATTACTGTCTGCATTTTGTAGCGACACGAACAAACGTCACTTGCAAGCAACAGAACGTTAACTTTTGCAGATGGCCGTACGCGGTTTGGGGCAAGTCTTCAATGCCTTTAAGTTTCGTTGTTGGACTGAGTATTTGAAAAAAATATGTATTTTTCATTTAATTTATTTATTTACTTTTTTTTCTATCACAACATAAATATGACATATGGCAAGAAGGAGATAAGAAACAAAACTTGTGAAAGGAAGTGTACTAAAACACCTTATAAGGCTTGTCGGGTATAGTGACATTCCCTGAAAAAATACAGAACTTTATAATAAGAAAAGAGAACCAAAGAACAAAACAAACAAAACTACCCCTTCCTCTCCCCTCCCCCAGTTTCATTTCGCAGTTCCAGTACATGTTGATGAAGTGCTTTTGTAAGCTTTTTCTAAAAGCAACTAAAGAAGGCTTCGCCTTTAAGTGAAAGGTAGGGGATTCCAAAGTGCGATGGCCCGATGATGTAAGCTATTTTTAGAGAAATTGTTGTGACATTGTCTTGGGTGTAGGTAATCAGCTTGCCTAGCATTGTGAGCGTGGATGACAATGAGGACATTGAGACTGACCTGATCAGTAAGCTTCAGTTAATTCAAAGACTGAAATAACACGTTTGTGTGATCCCTCGGGTGAGAGAGAGTAATTTGTCTGATCGCTCTTTTCTGTAAAATAGTTAGCTTGCGTAACAAATGATTACTTGTGCCAGACCAAATGATACAACATTAAGTCAAGTATGTTTGCTAAAGAGACCTTAGGAACGTTCTAAGTTTTGACAAGATGCCTACGCCTTTTGCAACAAGAGAGGAAATATGGCTAATGTGCTCACGCCAAGTGAGCTTGGAAATCTTTAAGAACACCTAAGAATTTTAAAAAATCAACCTTTTGCAGTGGTTTACCATTGACATCAATATCACAGTTAGCCATAACACTATTTGCATTGAAGACAATATACTTTGTTTATCAATATTAAGGGGAAGCTTATTTGCTGCAAACCAATCTGTGAAAGTACATAAATCATTAGGAACGGTTTATATATAATATAGTTTGTCAATGGAGAATTCCCTCAACCACCTCAACCAACAAACCTCCACGTTTTTCTCTTACAAACCCTCTTACTTGGCCATTACGAATATTATTGGTTCTAGATTATATATTTTGTAAGCTTTACATTCATGTGAAAACTGTGCTGATTGGTTCAGAAATTTTATCGGACTCACCTGATATTTTCTTTTACGTAAATTAAGTCACACATCTAGTAGCTGTCTAATCGCTTATGCATATGCAACAAAGATCACGTGACCACGTTCTTTGTTCTAAGAAGGCAACATTCCGCAATAAAAATATAATTTGTATGGTTATGCTGACTAGAACGATGTACGGTACTCTGTTGTGGGGAATATCGAAACTTCACTACGATACACACACTACGAACATGAACATCTAAGATATGCCATGAACGTTTGATTTCATGGCAATTAAATTTACTAAATATTGTTTGTGATTATGTACAAAATTAGTTGTCTTAGCAGCATACAACTTCAATTGGCCATCCCCACCCACCACCACCACCACTTCCCAAAAAACCTACTTATGGAAATGGCATTTAACACTACTTTTAATTGTTGCAACGCTACATGTTTAATTCTAGGACCAGTTGTGTTGAGTTCATCACGGGATTTTGTTGTAAGACATATCTAGAGTGGAGGTGCAATATCTATGAGACGATTGTCGGATGTAATGCATAGACCAAGATGAATTGCTCTTTCGTTTATTCAAGAAGTTAGGACATACACACAGGATCAACCATATTGTTAGCCTTACTCTTCCTCGAGAGTTGTTGGGACGAATATGCGTTATAATGTAAAAGTCCTTTCAAAATTCACAAACATTTCATGATCAAGTAACCGAAACAAGTGAAAAGCTTCATCTTTTATTTCTTCTTAAGATTGTGTGGTACCTTTGAGAGAATGTGTCAGATCAGCATCAGTGGGTTTACAAACATGTGCACACTTATGTTTGTTTCCGCATCTTTAGGACGTACGCATGCTCCGTATAGAATACGAGCAGTGGCGTAACCCTCATTCATATGTCTTGCCTCCCTCCCGCTCCCTCTGTTTCTCGCAACCTGCGAACTGTGCTGTATCTCGCAACCTGCGAACTGTGCTGTATCTCGCAACCTGCGAACTTGGCTGTATCTCACAACCTGCGAACTGGGCTGCATTTCCCAACCTGCGAACTGGGCTGTACCTCGCAACCGTTCGATAAAATTCAGCAGGCAATGCGCCGAAGCGACCAAAAAGCCAATAAAGTGATCGAAAAGTGATATTGAATCTGTACAAGTCTTCTGTGAGGCCCCACCTGGACTACTGTATACCTGTATGGAAGCCATACTTGAAGAAAGACATTGGTTTATTGGAAGGTGTTCAGTGTAGAATTACAAAATATCAGGAATGAGGGTCAAATCCTATGAGGAGAGAATTACAATATTGGGCCTGATCAAGATAGAGCAACGTCATATTCGTCAGGATCTCATAACATTTTATAATATTACACAAGGAAAGTTACCCATCAGTATAGAAAACCATGTGGAGTTTGTAAATGATAGAAGAACCAGGGGAAATTCCAAGAACATTTGACCAAAAAGAGCGAGACTAGAAGTTAAAAGAAACTCCTACTTTAACAGAATATAGTTAGAGTCCGAATAATCAACACATTCAACAACGGACTTAGGAAATGTGGGATTTTAAGGGTCATTAGACCTCCTATCCCGAAGCGCCGTTCTGTCGAGAGCCTCATCGGAGACGACACGAGAGGGTGGCCATCCAGGTAAATCCAGGTAAATCCAAGTAAAACCTGCAAACTGTGCTATATCTCGCAACTTGCGAAATGGGCTGTATATGTCGCAACCTGCGAACTGTGCTGTATCTCGCAACCCGCGAACTGGGCTGCATGTCGCAACCTGCGAAATTGGGCTGTATTAAATCTCAAGGTCGTTGCGACTTAAACAGAAGCCCAGTCAAAATTCGTCTTAACTAAACATATTCACAAACTAGGGAGATGGTCGAGCTTCGGCCTCAGGTTTCTTTTAAGTATTTGTATGTCTATCTTTCCCAAATACTGAATTGAATTCTGAGTAAGAATAATGCGGCAGCCATTTAACTGTTATGGTAACACCACAAGTTATGCTTACAACACTTTAGTATTATCTATGGTCTCGATAGACTAAAAAATCTTTAACGTTTGTTAAATTCACTTCACTGACATGGTCAATCAAGCAATCAGATATTAACGGTTTATTCGTAGCTTTCAGATTCCTAGATTATTTTGACGTTTTATCTTAACACATGAAAGCATAACAACAAATGAAACCATTATCCAGTAAAATGTCTGGGATCGTTCCATTGCGTCACCAGGCAGAACCAGGAAATACAATTACAGCTCCTTGATACACAAATATACGAAGCCTCACCCAATCACATTCAATTAAACACATGGGCTGTATTGAAGTTAAAGATTGCAACTTAGCGCTGACCGACTACTTTTAGAACTTTCGCTCTTCTACCTGACACAAACAACAATCAATTCGTTTTAAGATGCAGCTTGCATAGCTGAGCGCGGTGACCCCCGTTTAGAGTTTTTGATGTCGGCCGAAACGCGTGTACGCAGGAAGTGGGTTCTTTATATCTTGGAATATTTTTTGCACTCGGCGCTGGGAAATGCGGTGCGTTTCCTCTGATCTAAAAAAAAGGTTAACTAACAAACAAACGACGCAAGAGCGCCCGACAAATTTTGAACTCTGGAGCCTGAGACGGGGATATCAAAGTAACAAAGTTACATAACTCGAGCTCAGTGCCTTAACAAAATAACAACTTAACAAAAAGTAATTTGCAGACTTTTAGACCAAATTTCTGTAACAATATATTACGTTATTTTAGCACCGCACTTGTGAACTCGCCCATACTGAGAGTCGATCGTTACAACAGGCCTAACCAAAATATTGTTTCCGACGACTGTACAGACTTAAGCCGATTAATATGACGTAACCGGTGGACTATGGCGCTGGACAGACTGTTTTGTAGTGGCTGAATGCCTGAAGCCTAAATCGATGGTACATTAGATACAAATCATAATTATAGTAAATCATAGTCAATGTTCTAGCTGAACCTGTACTTTTGAAAGAACAGTCGAGATGAAACTGAGAACTTCAGTCAAAACAATTGAAAGGATGAAAAACTGAACCCAATTGTCAAAATTCTATCGCTTTAAGCTTTTTTGATTTTTTAAGTTTATTCAAATTCTAAATTTGATAAGAAATTTACTGAGAAAAGGGATCATCCAATTGTAAAGGAATACAAGCTTTTGCAGTCAAGATCTGCTGTGCTGTAAGCACATGTACTGTGTGTTGCATGTATGTACTGTAAACAGTATGAGAACTGAGCACACATGGTTATCAGCTAATAGCACAGTAACTTTCTCTACAGTTCACATTTTAGTTGGACTTTCAACAATTTACCGGATGGAACTCAGGAATAACCTGTTCTGATGAGGTAAAGAAACAGTTATAACAGTAACGTTACCATGGTTACAATTGTTTGGGAATGCGGCACACTGCCGTGAAATACCTAAAATCACCGAGCCAGTCGCGCGCGAAACTTGCCCCCCCCCCCATCTGCCCCTTCCAGATGAAAAAGTCTGATTGCGTCACTGAATACGATGAAACAACTGAAATGACAGTCATGGATGCGTGGGAAATATAATGTAGTATTCAGATATGTGTTCAAGTTGGTGTGAATAGATCTAATATGGTAAATGTTGTCTCTTGAAACAATGCAGATGCAATCTACAAATAACGGCAACAGAAACATTTTTCAAGCATAGATGTAATTTATTTCTGATCAAGTTGTAACAAAATATTTTAAATACATTATTCTAAATAGGTTATAACTCAAGTGACATCGTATAATGAAATACCTACTACACGTTAAGGGTGGTCTTAATTTATTTATTATTGGTATGCATCCCCTCTGGTAAGCTGGGCCACAACTTCATCAATCAAGACTACGAGGCAAACACACACACGCACATTTACATATAAATATTCAGAGCTGCAAACATCTTGAAACAACTATTTATCCCCGGCCAAATGGCAGATAGTTGTCCACACATATACAATCTAATGGTATCAATTTAATTTTGTTTTTGAAAACTGGAAATTGACCTCTGCAAACCACATATTAAGTTTGACCAATTGTAAAGCAATACGATTGAGATCGCGAAAATGCTCTAATGCAAGAATTATCGTAGGCCTATGCGATACCAACGGTATGAAGCATGGACAAAATTCACATCGCACCAACATCTTCGGTATTTTTTTGTCAGATGGATACATCTCATTCTCTTCGTTCACTCATTGGTATTCCCTCCATTCCATACTTCTATTTGTTAATTTATACTCTCTCCTTGATATAATTTACGAACATTAACAGTGCCTATAGAACTATGATCAACATTGATCACACTTTCGACCAAGAGTAGGCTCATTCAGAATTGAGTAAATCCATGCAATGTTGACCTCAAAGTGTCACCCCAGTCTAACTTAAACAAACATGTAAGCATAATTGTTTACTGCTATATAGGCCATTAGTAAGTTGGACAATGGTTTAAGGTCTTTTTATCTCTTTATCACATACTTATTTATTCGTGTTATGTTCTACAATAGATCTCTCACAAATGTTATATATTCAGACATCGGAAAGAAGAATCACTTGAATCTTTAGATAAATCTCGTAAAACTCTCATATACATAAAGCTTTACGCAAAAATAAACAGCAAGACAACGACAACAAAGTATAGAGTAAACGTTGTAAAAGAAAAGCCAATTGAGTAAAATAGAGGATTATCATATATGGTACGACCAAAGCTGATATCATGTTACTTTGAAGCGAATTGCTGTTTTATACTATGTAAGGAATCTTGGCAATGTAGATTGATTTTGAAGTTATACTTCATGCTTAAGATGCATAGTACTTCATAAGGCGGTAAGCCGATTCCGGTTACCTATTACAAAACTGAATTAAAATATTACGATATTGTGTCATGATAAATGAGGAAACTACAAGCTCAAAAGACATCCCCAAAAAAGAACTTGAAAAGAAGAATGTAATTCATATAATCGTCATTAATAGTTTTTGTATGCAAGTGATTTCCAAGGCATTTTCGATTGCGTTAGTCATTACCATCTCAGGTTAGCAGTAAAACAGAAGGTTATGGTAATAGTTGGGAAGAAATACTTTTACGCTGATTACAAGACGAATGAACAACTCTATATTCATAAAAGAGAAATGCGATTTCAGCCTCTCAAAATTAACTGTACATCTCACTAGCATACTATTAGAAACTTTACTAACAAAATGGAATAGTATTTAGATATTCAAAATTCTTATTCTTATCATATTGAGTCATCATCATCTGAATTTGACAAAAGCTCCTTTTCTTCGCATGAAGCAAGCTCTTTTAGGAACTGAACGCGATCTTTCCAACCTGCTTCTGCTGCATCTGTCTCGCTTGATATCATGTTTTGAAGAAACTGTTTTACGGTGGTGTCAGCTGATGCAAGAGACAACCTGTTAATTCGCTCAATGCAGTCTCTGATGGTTTCGACCTGGGCATATATTTTTGTTTTTTTATTTTCGTTTCTCTCTTGCAGTTGCTTTATATCATCATACTTTTCTGATTTTAGTCTCTCTTCCAATGCTGCATTGGTAATTATTCGTGTACTTACTTTTCGTTCGTACTTAAAGTTTTTCTTAAAATGATAACCAAGCCTACAACGAGATTCGCATTTTTCACATCCACGAACCACGGAGAGAAAGCTAAATGAAGAGCAGCTCGAAACCGATCTTGCAGAACACGGATAACAACACGTTCGTTCACATTGCATACAAACAATTGCCATTTTACCATCAGGAAGGTTGGTTCTTACTGTCTCTTCGTATGTTTCTTCATATTGATAGACTAACTGGTTATTTCCATTGATCTTGAGGAGTAACGCATTCTCTTTAGCTTGTAACGCTTTGTATGAGAAAACCTTGCTTTTCAGTAACTTTGGAAAATGAGATAAGAACTTCTTGAGCTGTTCCCTTTCTGTTCCTACTCTCCTGGTCAGTTCTAGGCTTACATTTGGACATACTGACAAAACATTTGTAAATGAAATTAAACTGTTCCATCCCATCGTCCATTGGGATTCCAGTGCCATATAATTGTTGGCACCTTTCTCTAAATACAAATGTTTATTGTTAAAAAAAAATAGATCTATAAATTTAAAACCAAACTCTTTGGCATTATCTTTGAACTTCTCATTGTTTTTCACTAAGGCATGTGTTCCAAAAAGGCATATGATATTTGCCACATCTTTGCCAAAGAGGTTTTTGACCAAGCTCGTTATATATGTTTCTCTTACTGTGTTCCTCAAATCTGATACCTTTTTGACAAAGACTATCATATTTAAATGGTCAATTTCATTCGTAAAGAATCCTCGTATTTGATTCATTATTTCTTCGTCTCTCGTTTTACCATTGGTATCGCCCAACCCAGGGGTGTCGATGATTGTAATATTACAATTAATTTTATATCTATGTTCGTGAAAGGTGTAAACCGAAATCCACTTTGTTTGACTTCCTCCGTACGATTTATTCTTTTCCTCATCAACCAGTGGTAATTTATAGCGAAAATCATCTTTCCATTTGACCCCTAAAAGATAATTCACGAGGGCGTTTATCAACGTTGTCTTTCCAGCACCAGTCTCACCAACAAGCAGCACTACTTTGTTATCGCGTGTTTCAGAACATGCACCGATGTCACACTTTCTCACTTTCAGATCTGAATTTTCTATTGGCTCACGGCTGTAGTTGAGTTCATATATTGCTGGTGTTCCTTGTTTCAGCAAAGACGCATTGATGTTAGTCCCGTCAACTTGTTTGACACTTGGATTATCTGTCAAAATAAAAATAAAAATATATAATTAATATAAAAATCAACATTTCATTAAATATTACTGTGTATGGCATTAGAGTCAACAAATATTAAAAAGTGCATGAGATACGAACAATACTTTATTTAGCTTTAATTATCAAACACTTTTTTACATTATCTTAATTACATTAAAATGTTTTATTTTTTCTGAGTGAGAGTGACTTCAAAATTTTCTATTGGCTTACGGCTGTCGTTGAGTTCATGTATGGCTGGTGTTTCTTGTTCTAGCAAAGACGCATTGATGTTAGTACCGTCAACTTGTTTGACACCTGGATTATCTGTCAAAATAAATAGAAAAAGAAAAGAATAGAAGAAAAATAGATAATTAATTTGAAAATCAACATGTCATTAAATATGACCGTATCTGGCATTAGGGTCAACAAATATTAAAAGTGCATGAGATACAAACAAAACTATATTTAGCTTTAATTACCAACCGTTTGTTGATATTATCTTAACTGAATTCAAATGTTTTGCTGAGTGAGAGTGAGTTCCTGTTTTTGTTTACTATTTCTGCGCACGCTAGACGTGTGTTTTATGATTTTTAATAATACATATTCATCCGAGGGTAGCAATATCATAGGGGGAGGGGTGGTGCAGGTGAGAGGTATAAATGTGTTAGGGCGGAAGACACGTGGCTCTGATTTGCAAAAGCCAATTGCAACTTACGGTAAACGTCACAAAGGGAAACCTTTTTGAATTCTTTAAGTGTAGTTTCACTTTGCAAAATATCACAATAAAATGCGTATAATGTAGTTTGGGGGAAGATTATGTTGCTTATGTCAATATTCATTTGCAAGGAATATACCAATAAATTATCATTCTAAATCGTTTGTTGTGTTCGTTATCAAGACACAGGTCAGAGTGACAGAATATGTAAATACCTGTCGGCATGAACTAGTCAGGCTCGCTTGAAAGTCCACCTGTTTCAGTAGACATAACTGTAGTAGTTTGTGCTTTACAGTCGAACATTTGATGATTTAAATGCATTACATGTCATTGATTGATTGAGATATACGGTACTTTGCTATAATTGCTATAATTTGAGATATACGGATCTTTGCAATTTGATATTAATGTAATCTCTCAGTTGCTATACCAACTTATCACCTGCAGCCCACCAATTTTAGTTATTTTTTTAAAAGAAATATGTAATAAAAAAAATCTGTCTTGACTCAACAATTCACTTTACAATATCGATCGTAATCTTATATGACATGTGCTACATGTTACTTTGCATAGTGATTACAAGTTCAATTTACTAAGACAAATATATTTATACGTTTGCTGCAAGAAATCGAAGAATATAAACTATAAATAACCAGTAATTTAGTTAGGTTAGTTAAGTCAGTTTCGTCTTAGGAAAAGACCAAACAAATGTATGGCTAGACGTCTGGTATACAAGCCCAACATAAACCAATGAAGCAATGAAGCGTCTCACCTGACGTCGGTGCTCGTTTGTATTCCCCACATTGTTTCTCTATGAATGGAAACAGAATGAATATGTATGTGTTCCATTTGGTACACAGTGTATGTTGTTTTATCATTTTAGTGATTATATTTTTGTTTGTATTTTGATCAAAAGCACATTGAATAAAAAGATAAACAGAAGTAAACCAGACATGGATAATTTTGTTCAAACTATGCGAATGTCATTAAAATTTTAAAAGCCCCCCCCCCCCCCGCCCGCATTGCATCAGCTACTATTCCCTGTCATTCAGTTACTTCTGCGTTCGTGTAACTGTGTTTTTAAGTTATATTCGTGAGAGGAAGTCGCCCGACTGCCTCTTACTAGGTGATATTCTTTGCAATGAAGTTGTTCAATGCTCAATACAAACATTTGCATCTCTACAAAGTGAAATAAATCTAATATTTTAAAAGGTATGTAATGCATAGTATGATTTTACCCAAATTATACATCGTAGTATTATATATGGAATTACCTCGCTTGATCAATACTACGATTATCATTATAACTAGAACAATCACTACTATCACTAAAGGTAGGATTATTACTGTCCAATTCTTATCATTTTTACGATCTGTTCCAATCGATTCTGCAAGAAAAGAAAAGAAAATGAAAATGATATTTTGGGGGGAAATATATGTTGCATTTGATATTAACTGTCTCGTGGTACTCCTAGTACTCCTAAAACTGCATTTCTCGTTAGTGCTTGAATACAGTAATTTTTCGTGTGTGCTTCAGTTCCAAAGTATATGTGAAGTTCATGATATTGAAGAGGTTGCAACTTTTTAAAGTATCGTAATTTCTACTGTTTGTAAATTGACCTTCTAACGACCTCAATGATAAACTACGTACATAGTATAATGGAATGACTGTACATTTTGCCATGTTGGTTTAAACATTGGATCATTATTCTACACATTGAAGATGTCTAGCACAAAGCTGATGCATTTACATATTGTGATCGATACGTGACATAATTTTGCTTTAACAAGTGACTAGATACCACTGCTTCCTTGTGAAGTACTTCGGTTAAGCTGCCATCAAGTCCCAAGGTGGAACTATGATGACTCACTGATTTCGAAGACTGGTAGGTTATACAATATGCCCGATGTATAAAGCCCTAAATAGATCAATTTGAAATCGAACCACTCTGCAGTTAAGTTAGAGACATCGAAAGTTTCATGAGATTTCCAGTTTGATAGTGAACTGTGAATTTATAATATCTACTTACACTGACAGGCTGTGGAAAACAACGGAAAATGAACTCACCAGAGACTGAAACGTTGTAAAGTGTCATTCCTTCATATACCCCATCGCCGAAGAAACAAACGTAAATGCCGTTGTACTCTACGGAACTTCCTGGTATGTCCAGAGACGTACTGTTTAGTAAAGTGTATTCGCTGGATTCAATCATTGCATATCCGGAAGATCCGTGAGCAAGGACTTTGTATTCAAAAGCGCTGATTTGCTTTTTCCAAACAAAAAATACAAGTTCATCATCAGAGCAAGGCAATATTACAGATTCATTCTCGGAATGACGCAGAACGACTGCTTCCGATAATATGACTTCTGGTTGATTTATTTCAAGTAAGATAAAAGCATCCTTGATTGAACTGAAAGGTTGATTTACCTCCGTATCACAGACTAGTGGCGCAAAAGTGTTTTTTTCCAATCCCGACTGATCAACTGCTATCAAAGTAGTAAACACTCCTTGGTTTTCGACTACCTTGGCTTCAAAAGAAATGTTTTGCTTTCCATGGACAGTTTGTAACTTCCATGCCAAAGTCAAGGGTGGGCGAGTGGCATTGGCGGAACAGGTCACTGTGAAATTGTGCTGTGGATGGTTGTAACAATATCTACTTTCATGGCACCACTGAATGGAGGGATACGATAGTGATGGATGAACTGTAAAAGTCAAAGTTAGAAGTGTCACAGCACTGACATAATTTAAGAAAGTAACAACAGTATAGCTTATTTCTTACAAAGAAAAATATTGTTCTATTATAGTATCACATTTAACGTGAAAGAATTGATCTATTTTTACAAATATAGTATCTAAAACGTTGTATGTTTTCTTCGTTATTTCTTAGATGGTATTTTTGTGTGTTGAAACATGTTGGTAATAACGTTTGGCTTGTTAGATACCTTGAGAATTGCCCAGAAGTACAAGTGAATGGTTTGCTTACATATCTTATGAGCACTCTATCGTAGAAATACAATCACACATGAGTACAAGTTTTAACTGATGCATGTCGTTACAATATTGAGTAATATTGAGCTCTGCTTAAATGTGACTTTATTTTGTTTCTTAAAACGTCATGTTTCCAACGACATTCTTAATACATCAGCTACGGGCTGGATGAACTAATTTGTGCGACTATGCAATTTACTCCATGCACTGATTGACATTAATGTCACATTTTAATCAGCTGAAAGGACCTTTATGCATTCAATTAACAAATCTCTTTCATAAAACTTGGTTTGGTTTCAAGTGCTTCAAGTGGCTGATAAAAGACACATATCGGAATACAAGAAATAGAAACAAATGCAGTGAATGGCACACACAAATATGTACCACGCTCATATGACTTTATTCCCTAGCTGACGATTTGTCCAACCAAGGCTCATCTTGCCAGAAGGCTTTTTCATGCGAGGCTTTGTTTGGTGTTTAGTGACACATTCTAGTATATGGCACGCATAAATTTCTTAGACGTACCTGTTACCACAACTTTGACATTGTTTGTGATTGTGAAGGTCTCCCTGTTCTGCAATTGAACAACGGTGAAAACGCGATCATGGTCTAATGAGACATTCTTTATTATAAGAGAACCGTTGGCATGAATGTCAAACTCCCCTGACAAATATCCTTCTCCGGTTTTCACTCCTTCATCTAAGTATAAAAATGGACTTTCCGTGACATCCGTCGTGTCATACCAGTAAATCCCATAGGAATCTTCTTCAAATGAGCATTCCAGTGTAACCGTTTCTCCCAGTTCTGCGTATTGCAATGGTGTACACATAGGTTCCATGGCGCCTGAGTAAGAGAAGGTGCAATGGCTAAGTATGCATACATTGAATACGTTCACAGATTGGGATAAATTCCATTGAAATTAGGACACTTTTTTCCTGTACTTTGAGAAGAACTATACCCACATGATGTAGAGGGAAGATCTTACTGTATGGAGAAGATGTATATACGAATAATTTGTAGCAATTAAGCAAATGTGAAGTAACCAAGTTCAATGTCGACGTAACCGAATATTGGTATCTTATTGGTTGCTTATATGTGATGAAAACAACACGAAAATGTACAGAATTAAAAGGATTACTCAATTTAATAAAAACAATTTAATAAAAAGGTGATTCATTTTTAATTACGGACTTCTCCTCTTTTCGACCAACTTTTTAAACATTTTGGTCTCGGAAGGCTTTCTGCCGCTTTTTACACAACCAATCAACCCGGGCTCACATAAACATATTGATAATACAGGGAGGTGATCATTTTGCAAAGACACAGAGCCGCATGCTTTTGTTATATTTCTCAAAAAGTAATGTCTTCTTCATAACAAGAATAATTGTTACCTACCATTTTTGTCGCACATTAATAGTTGCCCGAACGGAACTTGTATTACTTTAAGTAATGGTGGATGAAGGGGCAGAGTTTTTAAGCTTCTTAACCATGTTGAAGCTTTTTTATCACTAAGCATAACTTTAGATCGTATCGTCAATGTATATTTTTTAATTTATCAGTTAATTATTGATACCTTGGTCTTCCATATTTAACATATTACGTCTTGTGATCTTGTCTGTAATTCACTGTCTTTTCAGAGTAGTAATAATTGGTATACATTACGTACCAATTATAACATAGTAAATACTTATAAAGTACAAATAAACTAGCACTACATTAAATGCCGATTAAAATGATAAAAAAGAGGACGGAGGTTTGTGGTTCAAACAAGAAAAATCATTTTCAGAGATCGATAGTTTCACCGATTTAAACAAGGGGACGGCGTAGAGAAACGTCCTTACATTTACTTATGTCAAGCAACATAAACCAAGTGTTTTGCCAAGTTGTCAGAAGTAATGTTAATTGTACCACACTGCAATTATATATTACATATTAGTCTTTAACTTCATGGCAACATTATGTAGAAAAGTAGCAAACTTGTAGTCTCGAAGTAGTAGTTAATGTATCATGGTTGTTTGTGACGTGTTAACAGCATTTTTCTGAACTGAAGAAAGTAATATAGAAAGAAATCAAGTTACCACAAATCAGCAGCGAACATAATGTAGCTGCAACGAGTGTTAGGACAGTCATCGTCTTATGTTCTTCCTGTCGTAAGTAATATGATAAAGTAATCCCGGATATATTTTTGAAACGTCCCTTTGTATACAACAATCCAACCGTCCTCACTTCAGGTATGTTAATGGTAAGCGTACCATTTCTCGAACGTTCTGAACAAAGCAATCCATATCAATACTTAAATGTTTGTTCAATCGCTCAGTTGGAATTTGATCCATAAGTCGATAGTCCGCTTCTGTGCAGTTATAGTTTCGCTTTGCGTTTGTTGAACGTGTTATAGCTTGGCGCCAAACGACATACCAAAATTATAATATGTAAACACTTTGTCTGATGTTATGAATTTCTTAATATAGTTCGCTAATCACGAGACCAATGATAAACTCTTGGAATGAGGTCATGATTCTGTATAATATTGTACCGGGACTCAATTTTATGGCAACGTCTTGACTGTCGTGTTCAAAAACGACGTGAATAGTTTCGTTCATAGGAATATATATAGGCCTCTACACATCAGCTAAAATCCGTGTACTATGTAACGTTTCTCGACATATGACGAAGACCACCACAGCCCTAACAAATGATATAATGTTCATTAATACAAATAATAACCAGTTCAGGTCTTAGTTCGTAACATACCTTTTCTTAGATTTAACTATTCCCATTGGAAAACTTCTTACTTTATAATAGACTCCAATACAATTAAACAACCAACTGAGAGCCCAAACTATGTTGCTCCATCCATTCCATTGCACCGATATATATTCTTCAGTATGTAAGGAGGTGTGCGGTGGAGAGCACGCACGAAAACAGTATTTTATATTTCTCCATGTTTGCTTGTTGACGCCATGTATTGGAACAAAAATCAGAAATCGAGATCAACAGAGCAGTGGGTTATGATTATGCACCGGAAGAAAAGAATATAAACAACAATAATTAAAGAAGAATACAGAATTTACATATCCCAGAAACAAAACATTTCCATCGCCTAAACCAATTTTGAAAGGAAACATGCAATAGACATCATTATGACATATTAAAATATAAACGGCATTATTGTTAATCCAATGCAGAACAATGTGTAGAGTACCAGAAGTGCCAAGTCATTGGCAATTCTTTCTATAACAACTTAATATTAAGAACGAAAACTGACAATATACTATCTAAGCTACCAACATATAATGCTTCTTTACTAACCACCTATAATAATGCTTTAACTACCAACATATCAAACTGCTTACAGGTGTAATATATTATTTGATGTCGAAACCTTTAAAGAGTAAAGCATTACAGACAAAATGCATTCCCTTCCGTACACAGCTGGAACAGGTCTCACTAACGTTACTTGGACGCGGCCTAACCTAAAGAAGAGGGCACTCTACCAGAACGTTATATTTTTCACATGTATACTCCTGCCACAGTGAAATTTACCTTCAAAGTTATTTCTCAATCATTACACTCCCTATAGCCATGGTTTTCATCTGTACTTTAGAAAGCCTCATAAATTACCATGAAGATTAATTACGAATGCAAGAGTGTGATAAGTGAGCATTCAAATCCCGTAGTACTTGTACTACAATTAACGCTAGCCCAAGGCGACTCCCACGCAACCAAAGCACGGTAGGATAGCAGAAACTAGCCGTACCCCACTGGCCTGGAAACAGTTATTAAATAATCACAGAGTTCACAGTGTTGAAGTGTGCGCAAGGAGTTCTTGCAGTACTAGGAATAACTTTTTGGTTGTTCATGGTGTTATTTTTTGGGGGGCGGACAACACACCATGGAGTATAGTCATGTAGGTAACTTTTGAGCGCCAGTGACAGGCTCAAATAAGTGACCTACGCAGCTAGCCTCTAAAACTGCAAATGTACAGAGACTATATGTCAAAGTCTAGTAATGTAAGTATTGTTTAATTGGCAAGTAATGTCAATATTGTAGCAAGCACGCGCAGTACAATAAATAGGGAGTGACACCAGGGGCGTAGCGAAGGGTTTTTTGTTGGGGGGGGGTGTGGAGAATTTGATTTGCCGACGGATCTAGAAGTGGTGACTGAAATGGGGGAGGGGTCTAAGGGGAGGGCCCTCCCCCTTTGACAATTTTTTAGTTTTGAAACGTCCTTAGATGCAATCTGGTGCATATTCTAAGTCAAATTTGATTTGCCGACGGATCTGGAAGTGGTGACTGAAATGGGGGAGGGGTCTAAGGGTAGGGGGTCTACCCCTCCCCCTTTGGAAAATTTTTAGTTTTGAAACGTCCTTAGATGCAATCTGGTGCATATTTTAAGTCAAATTTGACACGGAAGAAGCTCCAGTTCTAGCTCCCGTTCTCCTTTTCTGTATTCAGCTTTCCTTCTTTCTTCCCCTTCCGCTCTCTTCACCTTTCTCCTTTTGCCGACAGACCCAAAATTTGCCGACAGCGACCAAATTATTGGGGGGGGGGTGTGACACCCCCACACCCCCCGCTCGCTACGCCCCTGAGTGACACACTTTCTTAATCTGTGACTTCCATAAGCTGTTGACCCGTTGTTCAGTTTTGTGTGGTAATAAGTCATTGGCTCCACTGTGCATGGCACGACAGAGCTTAGTAAATCCTTACTAATTTGTATTTGTGGCGAAATTAGAAATATTTGTATGCATAAAAGTGGAGGTACATCGTAATCGCAATTATATTGGGAAATTTCGGTATGGTTCTTCATTCTTTTTAATTTTTTGTATCTTTAGATAACGTTAGACTCACTAGTTCCTTTCAATGAACCAATTGTACATATCAGTTGTGCGAGATTTTTGGTTTATCCAATGATGCGTGCCTTCGGGTGTGATGTTACGCCTCCCTAACTTGGTATGTTATCGGGTAAAATATCGGAGGTAAGAGGTCGAAGAATCAATTTTTGCTATGCCTCCTAAGCAACAATGGGGAAACCCCAGATGGGATATCTACAGAACTTTTCAGGTGCCAACGAGATACTAATTTTAGGTGAATTATATAAATATCTCAAAATGTGTGCATTGAGATACGAGATGTTAATATCTCGGTATCTATACGTTGAGATGTTAAAATTGAGAAACAAGATTTTAATATACTTATATTTGTACACTAAGATATCATTGAAGTATAAAGATACAAGATCTTAATATTTAATACCTTTACATAACGATATTGACAAAATATCTTCGATATCTTAATATCTCAATAACTGAACATTGATATATTGAAATATTGTGGTACAAGATGTTAATATCTGCACTTTAAGATATTGAAATAATGGGATACAAAATCTTAATATCCTATGATATGTACACTAAGATATTGAAATATTAAGATGCGAGCACTTCTTATCGTTTTATTTGTACACTAATATATTGAAATATTCAAGGTCAAGGGACATGTATAGTTGACTTTCAATAATGTAAAACTTAACAATTCTAATGTTAAGAAAAACCTTACCCGCGTTCATTTTCCATCTCCAAAGGAGTAGAAATTGGCAACAAGTTCTATTACGTAATAGTTTTCGTGACATCACAGGGGAAACACAGAAGAGGGCAAACATGTAACTGTTCTGGGCTGTGTATTTGAGTATGGAGAAATCTCTAACTAGTGAAAATTATTTCCTCAACAGTCTGTTACAAGAAAGTTAAGATTGGGATTTATTTGAAAAATAACAGATTGGTACATAAAACATCAAACGAAACATTGCATGACTCCTTGTTTCAAAAAATTTATGGATTTGCCTCCTACTAAGAAACAAAAACTCCGCAAAAATCGGCTAAATTGCCTCGGTTAGAAAAAGTAGAAAACAAATGCCGTCATTTGCTTACCAAGGCGAAAATTTAGGATATCGTCGCAGGGAGCTGCTTACCGCTACCACATACAGTTGGTATACACGCACTAATATGCATACACTGCATGCAAAGCTAGCTCACACATATTGAGTTTTCCCCTACATGTTCGAATAGGAGACCATCGAATAACGGATCTGATCGGACAGCGATGTCGAAATTGCTCGTCTTGACGGAACGCAATAGTAACGTTAGGCCTAGCGTACTATATAGGCTAGTTGTGTGATTCGTTAGGCCTAGATCCGATGTTACCAATCTTTCCCCATGATAGAAATAACTCGGAAATAAATATTGGTCTTAGGCAGCTAGGCTAGCTGAGTGCAGTGTTACTGAGCTATCGGTGTTAGACGAACTTGAAACTTGCGCAAATCTCGGTACTGTTGTGCATCCATTTTCAGATATTTGTTGACTGTCCGTGACTTACTGTTTACGTTTTTGATCTTGGTTAGCACATTCTGCCTATGCAGTTTTGGCCACCGTGGTATTTCCCCCCATGACGTCTATCATCTTTCGGGATGAGCTTGGTAATGAACTTACAAAAAACAGCAATCACACAATCATGGAAATCCAAATTTGGAGTATAGGGTTTTGATATGTAGCTTCTCAAACTGTGCAAGTTTTAAGGGATCTGCTACGTGTATCTTGACCTTTAAGATACGAGATATTAATATCCATATATTTTTACATTAAGTTATTGACACATTCAGTTTTTCATGGGCCTACGTGTGTCGTCAACCCGAACCGCAAAATGAAGAACTCATGTCTAAAGAATGCAAGCTTCTCATGTTAAATGGTGAGCACTCCAAAAAAAAAGGATCATTTAACAATTCTGAACAACATGTTAGGTATTTACAAATATGAACATGAAAAGATGAACAAAGCAAAATATGAAAGTTCCACATTGTAAGATAAAGAACAGTTATACACTACACTATAGATTGTGGTCTCTTGAGTTTGATGCCAAGTTCTTGTTTGAAGCAAGCATGTAAAGGAAACCCAAAATTGCTTCTCTTATATTCCACAATATCCACTAATTCTACAGAAATCTTATCTGTTGCTTTAAAGTTCAGTTTTGTTGTCTCCTGAGTTTACGTCTTCGTAAACCTGTGCCTCAGGTATAAAGAAATAAGGACTGGTATCATCAACTTCATAAGTTTCGGATAGCGGTTTTCTGTAATGAAATATATTATATAAACTTAATATTTGTAAATTTATTTGAAATGAGCAGCAATTAAAATATTCTAGTTTTATCGTGTAATAGGTGTTAACAGTAACAACTAACCTGTTAACATGTCTTGCTTCTCTCAACGCCAACAAGTCTGTAGGGATAGATACGTATATAGCTCAATGTAACTTATAGGTAAACATATTTCCTAAAACACAACAATATAAATGGTCATTACGATTTATAATGCTCCAGTTAAGTCCAAACTTGCATGGGATCGTAATTTAGTCATTACTGATAGTTGATTTTTTTTTACTTTTTGTGTTTTCCGGCATTTCGATCTACAAGCCTTCCTCATCGCTGAACGTCATTGACATGTTCTCTTTGATGGTCAAACACCTAAATGGTGGAATCAATTTAACATGCGTAGTATTATGTGTACGTAGGTATCCGACCAGACGGTTAGGGCTTTAACTACTGTTACGTTGGCTTTGACATTTCCCTAGACGCATTTATGTGAGACACTACGTATACTTCCGCCTTTCATTTGCTAGGACTTCATCTATCTGATCTTACCTGTTTCATAAGTTCCCGGATTAGTCTTTGGTGAACCCCCGTGACCCGACACTTGTACGACGTCACTATTACTGTAAAGAAATAATGCCTTCATTGTTACGATGCAAAAGGGGTTCAGTCAAAACTCAGCACCCAAATATTGCATATTTGCAAATTGACAATAATATAATATGAATAAGGTAACGTGAACAGCAGGTGAAAATTCAATAGTGGGTCTTTGATTCGTGTATTTGTGACTTAATTGTTGCCTTGACTGCTAAAGAAAACGTGCTTGATATTTGAGTCAGGAACAGAAATGAGTGAGTAGGTATCGAAGCATTGAGAATACTGTAATGTCACTTCTGTACCGTTCTCAAAGTCTCTTGTATGTGTTCAGTAACACTGTGCCTATCATACAAAACAACTAAACAAGTTCTTAGATGAGTGCCAATGGTAATTCTTGAAAACAAGAGATACACAATAAAGCAGTGTATCAAAGAAGCGTTCAATGTAACTTCTTACGAAGCCTCAAACTTGGCTTCCTCTGCGTTATTTATTGTAGCGTCCAACGCCACATCAAACACAAATCAGTATTTTTAGCCGAACTCTACAAATAATAATACCCGGTGCTGTGATTATTAAAAAAGAACTGCGACCCAACGCTTGTGATAAAATTATAATACAAAGAATCCTAGTTCCGATCGAATGATGTGGTTTTACTATAAAGTGTCCTTTTCAAGTTGAATTATTTAATTCCCTTTTGCAAGTTCAATTTGTTATAACATTCCGTTTCTTTTATTGCTTTCCTGTTATCCTACATATCTGGCTTAAGACCAAACAAGTCAATGTGTTGGAATGTTCGGTCTGGAGACCGGAGAGCCATACTATGCGAACAATAGTATGGGTTCCTTTTTTAAATTGTTTTTCACATAAATATTACAATTTGAAGTGAAGTCTTCTGGTTTGCGATACCATGCGTCATGGAAAATACCCAAAGAATTTTCACAGTAGTTGCAAAGACGTCATAAATGATAAATTTTTCTTGTGTAATACTGTACATAAAACGCTATTTAACGATTGTATTCATGTAATTTTGAATGGAAGACTAGAAAGGCCATCAAATCACATGAACATTTGTAAACTTAACTTATTCAAAGAAAGTAAATACCTGCAAACATTTCGGCACATAGAAGCAACTGGTTACGGGAAGAAGAAAACAACATTCATAACAATATGTATACATTACTAAACTAAAAGAATGACGTTTTTGGAGAGCTTTAGTTTACTCCGTGACTGTGTTTGTTATTCTGTAAGTTTAGTGTAATTCTGTTAATAACGTATTATTATTTCTTCTAAATTACATGGCTTTTCATTTGAGAAAACTATTAAATACTGATTAGTCTCCTAAATGGAAGGATAAAAAGAAAATATTTAAAATTAAGATTTAAGATCTTAAATTGCACGGAAATTTAAAAGATGAGAGGAGAAGGCCTAACATATTTAAGGAGTTGACAAGTTATGTTGACCAGTACATATTAGACAGATGCAAGTTGTAAACCAAAAGTATTTTATTATTATTTGTCATTCTCTACGGAAATTTACTGAATTACTAACCTCTGTTTCGTTTCATGAGGACAAGAAGTCCACATTGTACAATAACAAAGAAGGTAAGGGAAATTGGAATGTAGATATTTTGCATACGGAATTTCCAGGTGGTAAACCCTGCGGAATGAAAAGATATAAAATATATTGAAAGCGTAAGTTTCAAAATTCAGAACTAGGAAAAACTCCCAGCCTCCACCGGAATTTGAACCCGAGCCTCCGCTTTATATGCGGACACCCTAACAAGCTAGGTTATGGACGCTGATTGTATGTCAAGAAACCGGTAAGAAGGTCGTATTTCCACTGCAGGCGTTTGTCGCCTGTATCTAACAATAATAATTCTGTGTGGATATATATATATATATATATTTATATTATATATAGTACATTTAACAAGAACAACATCAAAATTGGCTAAAGTTGCACGAGGAGTATGCGGCAAATAATTAAAGTCCATTATAACAAGATCATATCGAAAGAGAACCCGGAGACCAGGGAAATAACTTGCATTTGCATTTGCATTAAAATGAGCGACTGCCTCCTGTCCGGGAATGTCTCGCCATCGATATAATCAACAAGGAAAAGCTCACTACTGGTCAGTGGGAGCTGCAAGGCAAGGTACATCCACCACACCAAATCTTTCCACAACGAACGTTACCAAGACAAAAACTGAGTTCTCAAAACATATCTTGGATTTAAAAAGAAAGAAAATCGATCAATCCAATTCTTGGGAAAGCCTAAAGTACTACAATACACATAAGCGCAGCTCCAACCAGTGTAACCTCTGTATGGAAAACAAGTTCTTAATATCAAGAAGCAGAGCCGACAAAAGCTACAAATCAATCAACAAGCGTAGCGAAAATGTGTCCAAATGTCGTCATGGCAACCGTTCAAAGAAAATCCCTGGCTGCCCCAAAGGAATTAGTCGTCCTTGCAAGATTCAGTTACATGATGATCGCCGCAGTGAAAAGAACTCAATTTGTGCGTAAAACTGAGTTGCAATGCGAGAATTGCGTGATTAGACATATATGCATACATACATGAATATAAATATAATATATATATATATATATATATATATATATATATATACACACTTTAAACTATATATATATATATATATATACATATACATATACATATGTACTACACTAAACTATTGCAAACTGTATTTAATCACAAATTGATGGTTTCCTCAGCTTCTGGGTACAGTTTTCATTTTCATTTGAATAATGCATTACCTTTAGATGACGTTGCATTTCTTATCGAGTTAATGATGCATCCGAGGAGCTGATCTATTGTTAAATGCATATTATTTATTTTCATTTGGGACTGACTGTAATGTCGACGAATATCAGGTTCAAGTTGTCTAACGATTGTTAGAAACATAGTGGCGGGAGCTAAGCAGCGATTGTGGCTAGCCAATTGGCGAAAAAGAGAGTCCTATGTTACTGTATCAATTATGGATACAATTATGGGCACAAAAACAAACCGCTCTTGTAGTTGATTATAAATAGATATCGTTTCAAAGAAACATGTATTCTTTGCCAATGTATTAGGGACGTGCGAGCGGAACAGACAGAGGATACTTTAAATGCAGCAACAATGTAACCTACCAACAATAACATAGTGGGCGATGCTTTTTTGATCCGGAAAGTGACACGAATGCGAAACGACACAAGAAATTGTTCCAATGGCCTCTTCCTTCATCTCCAGTATTAATGTCGATGTAACGCCAAATGTTTCATTGTTTGCATTCTGTGTTTCGATGCTGGAAACATCATGTGTAGTTAATTCTGTACTACGGTTGTTCATCATCCACGTTATTTCAACCGGTGGACAACCACCAGAAGCGTGACAGATCGCAACAAGTGTTTCACCTTTGACAAATGAAAGTCTACCGGAGAGATAGCCTTGCCCGTTTAATGTTAAGGTCACTGTCGGTGGAACTGAAATTATAAACATTATTTACCATCATTTTCACAGCAGATCCTGGTAACGAAATTATAACTGTATATGCTCCATAACAACATTAGTAAGGTCATTTTGTGAATTTAAAATATGATTGCTTTAAACCTAAGCTAAAAACAATATAATATTACAGATTCTTCATTCATCTACAAAATGGTTCATGGAACAATTTTCTCGTGACTTAAGTTCCGAAATAGGTAATACATTAAAACTGGTCATTTTAAACTTCGTTTAATCTGCTAAGCTGACAAACCATAAAATAGATGAGAAGATTTCAACAAGCATATTTTGAAGAAAAAACATTTCATTTATTCAGAAATTAATGATCGAAAGTATCAAAAATGTTTCTGCTGAAGACGGACTTCATTAATGCATTCTGTTTCGCCGTGCCTTTTGATTTAAACAAGCCAATAACGGAACGCATTGTAATGCATATTCAGTACCAACGAAGCTCTCCTTGCTCGACGAACAGCTGATCGTTGATGCGACTAGCAGACTAGTGACAACCGAAATAAGTGTGCAAAACCTAGCCCATGGGCACACATAATACTAAAGTTGGTATCATAGACCTTTCATCTTTATCACAATTCCTTTCTGACTAGGCTTTATAGCGTAACTTTATTAGAACTAGGTCTCTGACTTGGCTACTAATTTTATACTAAGCCATATGTCCCACTAACAGTAAGGTTCGGTGAAGTTGATGGAAGGAACACGTGTCATCTTTATTGTATTCCAATTACATGGAAATAGCTGTCCTGTGATAAAATTAATAAAAAACAAATTGAAGAGGTTCAGGTATCATTTTGCTCAGTTTCGATAGGATTCTATCATTGGTACTTCAAAAGTGTCATAAAACTGTCATTAGCCAGCAACCATACGTCACTACGACAAATTTCGACAACGCAATGTGACTGCGAGCTGGTATAATTACAAATGAACCATATTACTGACAAGCTATATTTATATAAAAGTCGGCCAAGAAAGAACCTGACCACGAAAACCAAACAACGTGATTGGCTTTGAATCCCAGTCCCCTTAAACATAGGCATTTACTAACTAGCAATTTCCTCATTTGTACGAAAAATACATCTTGTGAAAATTACCCAATATTACGTAGTTCGCAATCATTTCTTCATAGTAGTAGGAATGCGATACCACACACGTGATAGTGCCATTTACCGCATTATTTACTTCCAATGATAACATCGATGTGACATCAAACGTCTCATTATGTACATTAGAAGAAAATGTACTAGTTGAAACATTTGGTGTGGATCCATCAAGTGTCGTATTATCTATCAACCAAGTCAGTTCAAGGCGCGGACGACCACTTGAAGCGCTGCAGACAGCAACAATTTCTTCACCTATGACGAAAGTCAGCGAATCATTCAGATAATCTTGGCTGTTTAAAGTCAACGTCACACTTGGTATAGCTGATGAAGAAAAGAGTTGGAAAAAACAATTGGAAATTCTGCTAAGATTTCTAACATGTATAAAGAGGGCCACACTCTTGTTTGGTCAACACGTGCGAAAATGAAGAAGCGAAGCATAGTTAAACGAAGAAGCGGAGCATAGTTAAACAAAGAGGCGCAGCATAGTTTGAAATTGCAAACGTTGAAACTATCTTTTATTGGAACAATGTAAAACGAAGCAATACACAATTTAATCCATGTATTGCTTACAGATATTGCTACTGTCGTTACACCGAATTTATTGAGCATCCTTTACCACATATGAACCGATCTCCCAAAGCTACAAATAAGGTACTTTGATAACTTTACCTGCATATAACACTTGTTACACTGTAATCGACACACATGATATTGGAAAACCCCGTAATTTTCAGGATAATTGAAGAAATAATTTGCCTTTGGGGTTTTATTATACCTGATTTACGTATTTTCTAACAACTACAAAGACGGTTAATTCAATTTGTTTCTGATGTGGGCTAGGCTAAGGATATGGTCTATGTGCAAGAATTTGAGGTAAAAGTAAAGTTTTTTACCTCATTGACAAAGTTTTCAACTAGCATGTTCTTATTTTCTATAATTGATAACATTATTCTTTCTCTAAAGTTAATCTCATGATTCTGTATGTGACCAAAAATTGGGTAAGGCGTGATAAAGTTGTCATCTAATTACCGCCTTACGGTAAACACTTTCCAAAACCTCCGTGAACAACTTTTTACATTTCTCGTCAACTTTCGATTGTTCTAATTTGAACGATCGTAAACGTGTAACCATCAGCTATAACATTTGTTTTGTAAATGAATGACATACACACATAAATGGGCATGTCATGCAACGAAAGCCGATTTAGACATCGTAAACGTGGTTATAAGGTACTTCTAATTCACAAAGGTTTTAAGTGTAATTTGCATCGAAAGTTAAGTATATTGTCCTCTTTTTAATACTTGGCATGAAGTTTAGTTTTACATGTTTTAGTTTCACACTAGTACGTACTGCGATCGCTTAATAGTGAACGTCAACTATTGTTCGAGAAAGAACAGCCGAACTTCATAAAGAACGAGGTTACTATTTCATTTTATATTGTCATAGCAATATGTATTGGCTTCCGGAGAATTTAATCTTTTCTTGACAGGCAATAATCTGATATTTGATGACAAACACTACCTCCAAATTCATGGCACGGCAATGGTTACCAAAATGGCACCGTCTTTTACCAACAACTTTATGGGAAACATCGAGTGAGAATTTTCGTTTCGACAAATCTTGAAACCACACACGTGGTTACGTCTCATTGACGATATATTCATGATATGGACCCATGGTGAGGCAAATCTAAAACTCTTCATTTACGACAAACTCGTTTCGTCACACAATCAAATTTACTGCATGCTTTTCTGGACATAGCGTTCACGCTCTGAACACCACTGTGACCCTACAAAATGGCTCACTCATGACAGACTTTTCAATATACCCATGAACAAGCACAACTACCTCTTACCAAGCATTTGCCATTCATCTCACTGTACCAGAAATATTCCATTCAGTCAAGCGTTAAGCATTCCACGCATGTGCTTCTCTGAAGTCGATTTTGATTCTTGCACCAAAGAACTGTCACAACACCTTTCCAACAGAAAGTATTGTCGGGATACTATTGAAATTGCCATTAGAAAGGCCAAAAGAAAACCCCGTGCCGAACATTGACGTATAAAACTTGTCAAACCTGTACCAAAAGGTACCATTGGTTATTGAATTCAACCCTGGTCTCCCGCCACTGACTAATATCAATCAGAAGAATTTTCATCTACTTCAAAGCACAGAACGTCTGAAAATCAGTTTTTTTTCAGAACCACCTGTCATCTTATTGATAAGACCCAGAAACCTACGGGATATTAAGTTCATGTATCCTTTGAGGATGAATCCCCATCATGGGAAAGCAAAATAGAAACTACATGATCATCGCTCTATACACGAAATTGCAAGACGTTCTTATTTGTCAATTCGACTGGGGTATTTCAGAGCAACCAAACTACACGCACGTTCCGAATCCGGGCTAAAATAAACCACCTATCTAAACATGTCATTAACCTCATCTACTGCAATATTTGCAACTTACAATACGTTGTAGAGTCGAAAAACACCCCAAGAATACGAATGACTCAACATAGATCGGCGAACAAAACAAAAAAGATCAACCTACCTGTTGAAAATCACTTCAATCTCACAAATATTCGATTGAGAATAAACGTTTTATTGCCATTGACTTAAACGATTCTTGGACAAATAAATCTACAAAAGGAATAGAAAATTTCTGGGAACTAAACCTAAAGACCACAGCACCATTCGGTTGAAACATCAGAAACGATCTGCCGTACCAGATAAACCTAAACAATCCCTCTGAAATTATGACGGAATCAGATTAAAATAACCCAATACTTTTAAAAAAAATAATCCGATCTTTCAAAACGTCTGCTAAATCCAGCAGAAACAGTAAGTCGCCGACACTTTTCTCTATAACACAGGTTCAGTTCCTACTACTCCTGATCACTTTCGGTGATGATGCACTGAAAAAGAGCTAAGTTTGCTCGAAAGCTCTGCAAAAACTAAATAAAACAGACTAAATAAATGCTCAATTCAATATCTAGAAAACCGCCCGTAATTTCTTCGGTTACGTTATTAATGCACCGTCGCTTCTTATTTCTTGTATAGCAATAACGATTGTACTCTTTCATTTGTATAGCAAATTTAAAAGTCTTGTGTTGATGTATATATCTTTATATATATATATACTCATGTTTGTATTACATTCAGACCGAGGACCCTATTGTATTTTCCATTGTTCAAATCCACGTCCTAACCTTAACAATACCCCATACAATAGAATTCTTCCGAGGGCGTGGATGTATATATATATATATATGTATGTATATATGTAGATATAGATATATATCCATATATATATCCATATATATATATATACTGTTTATTAATATATAAGTTCCGTCAAAGCCGTAATCTGTGGTCAATTCATATATCAGTGAATCAGCGATTGACTAAACTACATTAATAAATGAGAGATCAACCAGTCGTCAACCTCTTCTCTGATTTTGATCTCGAGATGTGTTCAAGATTTGTGTTAATTCAAACAGCCGGAACTTCGGGAGACACTGGTCAACGTCTCAACACGATCACACTCGACTAGTGCAAATTTAGACCAACTAAATATTGAACATCAGTTTCCAAGGGAACAACAAAAAGTTACTTTAGAAAACAAAATGCATATGCTGATACTTTGCTATTGTTTTTCATTAATGAGATAAAGCAAACCACAATAAATTTGAAAGCTGAACGAAATACGAAATCAATGTCTGTGATTAGATCATCTCCATGAAATACAGAGAAAATGATGACAAACATACCTGTGACAATCAGCAAATATGTCCACCGTTCGGAGTTTCGGAAACATTGATAGTTCCCTTCGTGTGAATAAGAAACATTAGTTATAACCAGTGAATAGTTCGTAGATAAACTCATGCTTTTGCCAGGGAGTTTTCCGACATTTGCTCTTCCTGCATAAAGAACTTTATCATCGTGCTCCCATCTCTGTACGGTTTGCTGTGGCATATCTTCGCCAGGACATTCGAAAATCACTGAAGAATACACTTCAGTTTGCTTTACATGAGAAGTTCCATTTTCACCTTTAAATGCATTTACGGAAACAATGTAAATTCCAAAGAAAAGTAAATTTTGTCTCGCTTGTCTAAAAGCCATTTTTAGATGACTTGGTTGTTGATGATCCTTTCGTGTACTCTTCTTCAATGCGCAAGGGAAAAGTATATTTATTGTTATGTTATTTGTACCACTGGATGTTTTACAACCCTCTATCTGATTTGCTGAAACACTGATGATGCAATTGAAAATCGCAAAGAAATGGGTAATAAACATAAGTGATCACGCAACCACTTGAATTAAATATTCCTTTATTTCGACCCACTTCATCACTTAGCCCGGGTGTAACAACAATATCGGTTTCGAACTATGTATCAGTCTATAAAAGATGAAAAAAAGCCTGAAATGCCAAAGGTGTCATGTCATTTCTCTCTATCTTTCTCTTCCCGAGAAACTAGATAGCGAGATGACCTTGATATGCCAACGGGCGAAGGACGACATGCATAACCAGGAGGCGGGGGGGGGGGGGGATCTACCATTCAAATGTCTTGACCCCTTCCGCTTGTCCCTGTTTCTTGCTACTTGCGAGCTGCGCTGTATCTCGCAACCTGCGAAAAGTTGTATCACTCAGTCTGCGGACTGTGCTGTATCTCGCAACCTAAGAGCTTGGCTGTATCTCGCAAATCCAGCGAGTTGTACTGTATCTCAAGGTCGTTGCGACTTAAAAAATAACCCAGTCAAAACGCTTGGGGAGTCATAAAATAAATGTATTCACAAAATAGGGAGATGGTCGGGCTTCGGCCTCAGGTTACTTTTAAGTACTTGTATGTCAATCTTTCCCAAATAATGAATTTAATTTTGAGTTAGAATAATGTGTCAGCCTTGTAACTTTTATGGTAATACCACAAGTAATGCTGACAAGATTTTAGTATTATCTATCATGGTTTCGATAAACTAACAAATCGTTCAGGTAAGTTAAATTCACTTCACTGACATGATCAATCAAACAGTGGCAGATGCTGTTTTTTTTTTGCTTGTGAAACATTATGTAGTAATGAAATATGTGTTTAAGTCGGTGAAGAGAACTAATATGGTAACTATTGTCTCTTGAAACAACGTAAATGCAATATAAAAATGACGGCAACAGAGACATTTTTCAAGCACAGATGTAATTTATTTCTGATCCAGTTGTAACAAAATATTTTATATCTCATAACTCAAGTGACATTGTGACTACACATGAAAGTGATATTTATTTAATTACCATTGGTATGCATCCCCTATGTAAATCTAAGCCCCAACTCCACCAATCAAGACTAGGAGCCAAACACACACAAACACAAATTTACAAGACAATTATCAGAGCTGCAAACCTTTTAAAGAAAAATATATTCATCGCCTGATAAATAGCATATATTTGTCCACATATTTACAATCTAAGTGGTACCATATGCAAAAAAAAATTAAAACTGGAAATGGACCTCTGAAGGCCCCAATATTAATCTTGACCAATTGTAAAGCAATAAGATTTAGAAAGCGAAAATGCTCTAATGTAAGAATTATCGTAGGCCTATGCGATAGCAACGGAACGAATCGTGGAAAATAATTCACATCGCACCAACATCTTTTGGACATTAATCAGATGGATACATCTCATTCACTTCGTTCACTCATTGGTATTCCCTCCACTCAATAATTATATTTGTCCGCGTAGTAAATTCATACTGTCCCCTTGAGGTATATGGCGGACATTAGCAGTGCCTATAGAACAATGATCACGCTTTCCGCCAAGAGTCGGCTCATTCAGAATTGAGTAAATCCATGCACACTGCATTGTTGACCTCAAAGTGTCACCCCAGTCTAACTTGAACAAACATGTAAAAATAATGTTATACTGCTATATATGCCATTAGTCTATATGTTTCAGATCTTTGCATCTATTTTTGCAGCTTTATATTAATTCGTGTCATATCCTATGGTAGATCTGTCACAAATTGTTATATACACAGATAATCGAAAAGAGTTTTCACTTGATTCCTTAGATAAATCTCTCATATACATAATGCTTAACACAGAATATAATGTAACCGAACTTGCGTAGTGTTTAAATTTTGAGGGCTATTTTTTAAGCTGTATAAACTGTTTACGTAATGTTATAATTCTTTGTCGGGAAATTCCCGTTAAGTTGTTTACTATGACGTAAATAATCGTGCACCTGGCCTCTCGGTCTCCGGAAGTCTGGTGACTGCAACTCCGAGGCGATGTCCTTTGTCCTTTCTCACGCGCGTAAACTTAAGCCATTGTTCAGGCTAGTATATAAGGAACTGATGGTACGTGCAGCGTGGGACTCTTTGACAAACTCTCGCAAGACGTCGACGTACGGTACGTTATAATTTACTATTATCCAAGTTGGTAGGTTTCTAATACAACGGCACCGTGTATAATTGTTAGTAGATATTGTAAGAGCTCAGAATATTATTGAATACACTTGTGAGTATAAATTGTTAGCAAACTGCACTATTGCATTGAGGGAGATTACCCCCAGTTATTTAGGAGTAACGTTATTGACCGACTGTTATCCTTTTATGTTATTTGGTAGCGCTCTAGATTACGTGACGCTGTGTGTGCTTAGTAGTGATCAGTATTCTGCTGTGATTGTATATATTTAAGTTAGTCCGTAATTAGGAACATTAGTGAATAGCCTAGGTCAGCCATCGGAAAGATACGTTACTGCCATATAGTAAATCGATTGGCTCTTAGTATTTTTGCATCTGTTAAGTTAACCGTTAAGTTAACTCTGTAGCTTGAATCTGTTTTCATATTTAGACCCTACGTTTGGCGTTCCGTTTATAGCCGCGTTATACGTTGCGTTATACGCTGCGTGTGGCGCCGCGTTGGACGTTGCGGTAGGCGTTTCGTTTAGTGCCGTGTTTAACGCTGCGTTTATACGCCGCGTTTAGGAATTGCGCTAACAGTTACGTTATGCGTAATGTAAGGCTTAGTACTAGTGTAGGGATATTTAATGAACCCAGTAAGGAGCTGTAAGTCGGAGGTCTGAATAAACGGTACCACTTTGCCACGGGCAATTTAGCATCTTCTCCGTTGTCATCTTTTTGTCGAAAATCTCCTTCGCCAACCCCATCTATAAATACTGCCCCACCAGACAGGGAAGTGACGTAACAATAAGTATACTCTGTAAAAAAAAGGCCAATTGAGTAAATGACAGGATTACAATATATGTTACGGTCAAAGCTGGTATGATGTTTCTTTGAAGCTAATTGCTGTTTTGTACTGTGTAAGGAATCTTGGCAATGTAGATTGGTCTTGAAGTTATGCCTAATGCTTACAATAAATAGTACGGTAGGCTAATTTCGGTTACTTATTAATAAACTCTTTAAAAAACTTACGAGATTGTGTTATGAATAAAATGAGGAAACTACAAAAGACATCCCAAAACAAAGACATCCCAAAACATTAAAAAAGATCTCTGAAACAAAAGAATTGAATTTTAGCGTTATATGTTTTTATTCTTACGAAAGAATCTTCAAAATTTATCCAATATGAAATTGGGGGAGAAACAGAAAAGTATAACAGGAAATATGCTTTTTGTGTTCGTAATTTGGTTTTCAATGTAATTCATATCATCGATTAGTCATTAATAGTTTTGTATGCAAGTGATTTCCAAGGCATTTTCGATTGCGTTAGTCATTACCATCTCAGGTTACCAGTAAAAAAAGAAGGTTATGGTAATAATTGGGAAGAAATACTTTCACGCTGATCTCAAGACGAATTGACAACTCTATTTTAAACAAAGAGAAATACGATTGCTGTCACTCAAAACCTATTGTAAATCTCCCTAGCATACTATTAGAAACTTTACTGACAAAATGGGATAGTCTTTAGATATTCAAAATTCAGTATAATTCTCTTTGACTTTCATGCCGTAAAGCAGTTACTTATTGTATTTAGTCATCATCATCTGAATTTTACAAAAGCTATTATTTTTCACATGAAGCAAGCTCTTTTAGGAACTCAACGCGATCTTCCCAACCTGATTCTGCTTTACTTTTTTCGTTTGTTATCATGTTTTGAAGAAACTGTTTTACGGTGATGTTAGCTGATGCGAGAGACAGCATGTTAGTTCGCTCGATGCAGTCTCTGATGGTTTCGACCTGGGCCAATATTTCTGCTTTTTTTATTTTCCTGACTCTCTTTAAACTTTTTTCAAAGCTTATCTTATACAATGCGTTACAAGCTGAAGAGAATGCATTACTCCTCAAGAGCAATGAAAATGAGCAGTTAGTCTATCAATATGAAGAAGCATATGAGGAGACAGTATGAACCAATTCTCGATGGTCAAATGGCATTTGTTTGGTTGCATTGTGGAATTACGTGCTGTTATCCGTGTCGCCCTAGCTATGTTTGGACATACCCTTCAATTAGACCCTTCGCCTCGATTTGGGGATGTCAACAATGTAAATCTCGTTGTCATTATAAGGAAAACTTAATGTACACACGAAAACCACGTACACGCAGTGGCAGAGCGTCCATACAGTCAGGAGGACGGATGTCCCCCCCCCCCTCCCCCTGACGGACTCAAATGGACTGCTGGCGCCCTTTTCAGCTTTTTACAACTTTTTAATTATTCGCGATTATTGACTTTTTTATTGCGCTCTCATCTATCTATTGACATTTGTCACATTATCTGCAAATTTGCAAGGACCGGAAAGGTTCATTTCCGGCGATTTTAGGGAGTATATTTACTCAAAAAAATTCAGTATGTTCCGCGGCAACCTGCAGTGTCGCTCCGCTTAGATAGTGTCGAAAGCGCCCCTACAGACCCTTCTCGCCCCCTGATCAATACCCCTAGCTCCGCCACTGCGTACACGAATAATTACTGATGAAGCATTGGAAGAGAAACTTAAATCAGATAACAATTGCGCATCACTGCCAGGAGTCTGATCGGTTTTCATCATAGATAGGGTTTCGAAACATTCATCTAAAGTAAGTTCACCTTCACATGCAACTGATCTTCCTCATTATGAATTGGGAATCCATTAAACATATTATGTAGATAGCAGCCAGTGGAAGTATAACGGCCCTCAGAAAGTTATAATATGATGGAGGATATCATCTTGTTGCGTTCAAAATACAATTAGAAGACTTATTTCTCATTTTCTATATTTTTTTTAGTTTTCCCTCTTCCTCTACCTATCTTGCACGAGATCTAGTAATATAACCTTAAAGTTGAAAATTGAAATATAATAAAAGCTTTTTTGAGCTTCCATAAGTTGGGAGCAAACATCAGAGCTACAAAAAGTAGCTTCTCCAGTGCGGAAATCTTAAGTATAATCGCCTGCGCTTTCGCACGGCGCTCTCTAGAGCTAACTTTTGAATATTTTATACTAAAAGATTAAATTTTAAATAATTTTTAGAAATTCCCATCGGGACGATGAAAAAGTTATGATCCGGTTCATTTCTGTATAAATTGTATAATTGGGGGTCATTTAACAATGAGTTGTTTAGCTTCAAATACCCACAGCCAGTACTAAATAGATGGGATATCATGGATATATCATTGAAAGAGTGGCCCGACTGAATGCCTGGAGAGAAAGAAGCCTTTATAATCGCATATCCTGCATACTAAGAAATAATATATTATAATACCCGGCGCTACGTTTGAGATCCATGTGAAATTGTTAGGAAAAGGGTTACGCTCCCTCGAAACATCCATAAAGTCATGAATATAAACTAACTGAAGATATTTTCTTCTTTCATTAAAAGTCGTTCTGAAATTACCCCCTGTCTTATCCAGGTCTAAGTTGAAACAAAGTTTAAATTCCCAGCCAATAGAATGATATCGCCCTGATACTTCGTTAAACGCCTAGAGATCAGGCGAAAAAGGTGCGGGTAATCAATGTTAGGAGCGAAAATACATAATAAATTAGAGACACGTTCCTGCACTTTTATATCAATGATTAAAAGCCCACCAAATTGGCAATGTTCTTCTTTAACTATTACAAATAGTAAGTTCGGATTTATAACAAGACACCCCCTACAACTAGCTGAAGACCGGTGTGAAAATAAAACAAATTCCACCCATTCATGCGGCTAATATATTTTATCTGAAATGTAGTTTGGTATTTCCTGAATAAAGATTAAACCCGCTTTACGCCTATGGAGATAAAAAAAAAGGCTGTCTGCTCTTCTTCACCTGCCTGGAGCCGTCTTGCGTTTTGAGAAATAAAATGTAAATCAGCTGCCATTACTTGAACTAGATGAACAACGTTAAGAGAACACAGGACTCGACTAGGAGACTTGAGTGATGTGACTGTAGTGGTGCGTTGTTCTTAATAGATATGGAGGTATAAAGGAATAAACATACATATAGACACAATCAAACCTAGCGGACAGGAGCCAAATCCGTCACGTAGACGATCCGTATCCGTAAGGAAAATGGAGTACATCATGGGACAGAAAGGGGCAAAGCTAGGAAGGCCAAGTGAGAATAACTAAAAACCATAATCGTGATGAGAAATTTAGAAGAAGTACAACAGTTTACAGAAACGCTACAAGAATCCCACACGCACTACAGAAATATTACAACATGCAGTAACAACAATATAAGAACTGAGAATGCTGTAATGGCGACAGACTAAAAGGCTTAACCAACATGTTAAGGATTTAATATATTTATAAATAAGGAAAAGCTGAACGTGAATTTATCAATAAATTTATTTCAACTTAACAAAGTCTTGTTTGGACGCTTGTTTCTAAAAATATAGAACTCAAGATGAAAAATGAGAAAATAAATAAGGGTGACGTTTCTAATATCAAAACCCGAAGTAAAAAAATCCGCTTTTTTGAAGTAGAACTTTGTACCAAATGATCTTACTGACCACACCACCTATGTAAGAAAAATTGATGTGTCACTCCCAGAAAAGATGTCGAATGGTTTTAATTTCAATTTTACAGATTAAACATCAAGTGTCAGACATGTCCATTAGGTGAAGGAGTCTGTTGTTTGGAATAATTCTATGCAAGAACCGGAATTGAAAGTAGGAGATTCTCGTTTCAGAAACAGAGTGCCATTGCATACCGAAAATATAACTCCAATCTGGCTGTTGAAACCCCTAAATTCTGCTTTCCATTTGGAGTAATAATAATAATGTTAATAATAATAATAATACTATTAATAACGAAGCAGTTATTTTAACGAACCTTAAGCCACCACAAATGTGGAAGAAGCCCACTAAGGGCTTATAGATTACAACTTTCATGTCGGGTGGTTTCAAATGCTATGTTTCGAAAGAAGGTTTCAAAAACGTTTATTAGTATTGATAACTTATGCAGTCGATCTGTAGTAGTAGTCGAATGGTAGTAGTATATGATATGTAAGGAAGTAAAGCACATGGAATATTAGTTCTGCTGTCCGGTATATATATATATATATATATATATATATACATATATAAATATATATATATCTTTCTATATATATATATATATATATATATATATATCTTTCTATATCTCTCTCTCCACCGATATATATATATTTCTATAAATATTTATATATATATATATATATAAATACATATAAATATATCTAATATATATATATATATCTAAATATAACACGCACACACATAAATATATATATATATATATATATATATATATATATATATATAATACTAAGACACGTCTTTGGAGATACATTGGGGAGTTGGAGATGCGTAGCCAACTTTCAGTTATGCAAATTATGTTATAAGGCCATACTTATCAACGCTTGTATTCCACAGGTTGTGCAAGAATTATATCACCAATGATACATTAGGATCAAAGGAAGAAGACGTTTCATTTATGACAATATTTACTTCTTCAATGGACTTTCTGCCAATACGACAAACAACAGTACATGAATAGAACATGTTTCGGGAGAAAAGTTTAACGATGTGATCTTGAATGGTGTATTAATTTGAAATGACGTTACCTTCTACTTTCCAATGAAAATATATTTTGTATTCATTACCGTTTATGTCAAGGTATAATATATAATCAGCAAGATTTTTAATCCTATCATAGTCATCTGCACATATGAATGAATTTGGTGGAGTAAGTCGCTCGTATTCAACTCGCGAAGCGCCGACTACTGCGGGTACGATGTCGTAAGTCAATATTCTCCAACATATCTCCGCAATATATTAAGACTGTTTTCCAAAGGGCTAAATAAAAGTTGTACTTTCTTGAAGTCTGTTCACACCTGGGAGTGTTTCGTTGACATTTTTTTAAATGTTTCCCCGAAGCAATTGGTAGACATATATTTTTGCAATTCTTTGACGAAAGCTGCTCGCTTCCAACTCGTCGATGACCAGGTTGACATACACGCCGTTGATTTGGTGTAACGTCTCACACAGTTTGGATCTTTGTGCGTTACAGAGGACGTTGTACTCTTACCGAAAGACGTTGGAACTTTCATAGCATAGAACCCATAAGGCATTGGAAAGTCGGATTTAGAATAATGTGTCCATGAAATATTGTCTTTTGTAAGATTGATGCAATGCCAAAATTTTTAGTTTATTAGATCTTTCAAAATCTTCTTTGAGATGGTGATGATTATGGCGAGATGACATTCCAATTTGATTCTTTACACAAATAAATCCGACACCTTGTGGAATTAACAAATTTCAAATCAATAATAAATCTATATACATTTGTATATACATATATATAAAAATCTATATATATACGGTAAGAAATAATAATGGATACATAACAACGATTAGTAAGATAATATACGCCCTTCGACCTATAGTATCTATAGTTGATCACCTATTAATGTGATGAGTAGTCAAAATAAGATATGAAGCACAAAATGTGACCATGATGAAGTAGCTGAAAAGAGAGGGGAGAAGAACATTACAAACAACGTTAGGTTTATAGGGCAAAACCATTATCAGTAGATAAGATTTACAATCTAGTACTAATGTAGGAGAAATAATAATCGTTAAACATTAACTTTAGTTTTATTTGCATTTTATTTTAATTTGAAGCATCATATTTGTATTATATATGTGAACTCTCACATCTAGTCTATCTTTAACAGATTATGGTTTAGTGATAAGATTGACGAATATCAAAGAGACAAAGTCAGCCCATCATACTTGTAAATATTTGTTCTTTATCTTATAAAAAATTGTTTCGCAAGGAACAGACCCGATGTTTATTTAAAATACAATTTTCATGATCACATGTCAATGATTTGCTACGCTATCTGGCTATACAAATTCAGACAAGATATTAACGTCCAACTTATTTTAGTATGATCATAACAGAACCAAGACCTCTCTATACAAGGTGTATTTTTGTTTAAAGAAATATCAATCAACATTCAAGATCCTTTTCAGTTTCGTTTTGCAGAGGACCGTTAACACTTTGGGTAAGTCAAAGAATGTTTTCCGTTAAATTTTGCGATGAAAGGCTAGAAAATATTTAAGGGTTGGCACTTTTCCATAAGGTGTTGTTTGCAAAAATAACACAACATTTTGAAATATGTACTGTTACAAACCTTCCATATTCAAGTCCCAGGCCTCCTTTACCCTCTGATAATGTTTTTGTTAAAGGAAAATAACAAAATATTCAAAGATATTCACTTTTTCAGACTGTCTTTTTGGCAGAATCGCCTATCGATATCCAACTTTCATTTTGTCCTTTTAGGGCAGTTAATTTTGATTTAATTCGCATAGAAGTAGACCATAATGTATATGGACTTCAAATGACTCCAGTCTCCCTCCCATGTCCTTCCTCTCAAAAAAGAACAAAAAAGAAGCAACTCAAGTGCAGACAACTCTACCTTTTTACATTGCATTTATTCAGCGAAACACTCTTGCTAAGCTTTGACAATGAGGCTAGGATCATAAGCAAGTATCTTGAAAAACATCCTTCGCCAGCGTAGACAATTAAAATGTTAACCTGAAGTGTCCATCTGTTTAATACATTCCATCACATTCGAAACAGGGAAGTTTCAACATTACTATTGTGTTATCAATGCTTCTACTTTCTACCGTTGACTATACAATCGCTTACCATGGTCAAGGGGTGGTTATACATTAACTGAAACCAATTCGAACAATAATCAAAGTTCAAGGGACAATAGCCATTATCCAAGATGCTTTTATAATCTGTATAAGCACTCTTCATTATTTGAGTAGACCATCATAAACCAAGTTAATAAATCCTTTGTATTAATGTTTTACTGTTGTTCGATATTTGAATGTATTATGTTGCATAAATGACGCGTGAATGAATGATCCATTACTTTCAAGTTAATTGCTTATTAAACAAATGTCTGACTTTATATTTGGATAGTAACAAAATGTCTGGCTTTATATTTGCATAGTTAGGTCAATCAAATCACACCCTCAAAGCATTTGGTATGTCAACGGTACAAAGTTTTCAAGTTTGGTGATATTTTGTGACTGCATATGGTAACAGCAAAATGAGTGATGTCGTCATATCAACGTCTGTTATGTACATAGCATTTGCTCCATTGATAAAATAATAAATTCTAAATTATGATGGAATTCTAAAGACAAGGAAAAATTGACAACTGTAGGCAAACATTTCCAAAAGTCTCACTTTTCAAGTATATAGAAATCGAGATCAGCTTTGAAACTCCTCTATGCAGAATCTTCCAATGGACTTTAGCTAACATTAAACATGGGCTAATATATTCTTGTTGTTACCACATTCACTTATAAAAACTAATGGAACATTTGATATAGGAACGTTATGACGTATATTCTCTCCCCTTAATGGGCTCCGCCTGTCATTATTCATTTTGCCAATGACCAAAGCAGCCGCGCCTCAATTTCGTACATGTCAAATATATTAGTTGGCACATGTGATATAAAGTGTTGTCGGCGGGGGCTGATGGTTCATTTAAGATCGCAATTAACATAACATCTCTCTGCTTAAATTTACACAATTCTACACACTTTGCTATACGGGCTTATTGCACAGAGAGTTATTTAAGATTACAAAGAGAGACAGTTTGAGTGATACTAGACAATCATACAGCCATGCAGTTATGGCGTTGATAATCGTTTTCAGTCTGAATTGGTTTATTGGCACTTACACTCATAAATAGTATTTTCATCCTTCTTCACGTTACATGTGAATAATGGAAAACTGACTGGGGAATTATAGACAATTTTGCACATCTCTTCTGTTGATACCGCACAGTCTCGTTGATCAGTTGATCACTTAATCCCAGAATACAATGTGAAGCACAGAAACACAATTCCGTTAACGTTTCACGAATTTGACCTAGCATGTGTGCCCACGGGTACTGTCCGCTCTGTTTACCCACGGTGTCAGCTATGGATCGTTGAAAACGTATGACCTGTTTATCGTTCAAAAAAGTGTCTGGGAGACAAGATACTGATGTTTGCATGAAAGGTATTAATTATTTCCTAATTAATGTTCATTTGATGAAGAATCTGATATGGTGTCTAAGTTTGATCAAACATCAATCAATTATTTTGATTACCTTAGATAATAAACGGAAAGAGGTGCTTTAAAAACAATGTTTTGGCGTTGGTTTCAATTCGATTTATCAATTTATCAATTAAGTATAACCAGAGTAATATTACAACTAATCAAACTAAGACAATCTGTTATTTTTTACCAAATGAATTTCATTGTCATGATTTATGCTGTGTCATTACCAAGTACAAACGAAAAATAATGGGATTCCTAAGGAAAAGTTCATCACGATTTTAAACGTTTTCTGATTATAATTAGGTCGAATTTAGGTAAAATAATTCTTCTATATTCTAAAAATCCTAAATATAAACGTACGATTGATCAAGAAGAGAAGTATAACATGAGACGAGACTGTCAAGTCTAGCTGTTCGACTGAATCTATGTTGTATTGGGAACCCATCGCAGTTGTAGTTTTCAGTGAGCTGAAGGAAAACAAATAAATAGATAGTATGAAGGATTAATACAAGCATTAACGACGAAACAATGTCATCATTCCACACGAGGGAATAAATTAAAACTTTCAGAACTTCTTTACATCAGTTGGCGTCGGAAAATGACGTCGGATGATCCTTGTGTGTCTTTAAGTAGTTAACTAAAGGTGTCAAGACTATTTGAACGAGAGCGTTGTAGAAGGTCAAGTTTTGTTTCCAGCGTTTTATGTCTTCTCTTTTGTTCGGGTACTTTTGTAAGACTTTTTGCCACAAAGAAAAGGTTTAATTCCACCGGAAGGGAAAGAACGTTGGAATATTTTTTGTAGCTACAATGCTCAAGTTACAAAGAATCAAAATTGTAATGTCTCCAACCGCTAATCCACTGCTACTGCAAGCTATTTGAGTAGAAATAATAATAATATATATATTTTTCGATATATGGTAAAAAATTATAATAATAATATATATAGTTTTGAAAAATATTATTGATCTGAAAATGGCCAAAATCATCTTGAAAGGAATGTACTACTTACACATTTTTGAATTGGTATAAAAAACATAATGCCAACAATGATTCTTGTCATCAGTATTTCGTACCCTTTTTTTCACTGTTTCTAAACAGATCAAATCACTCCCGTTGAGTAATGCTGTGATATCATCGTGAAGCGAAAACCGTTAAAGCTATTTTTAATTGTGAAGTAAGCAGTACCCATGTGAGTACTTATAATTAAATCTATGCCGACAATAACGTCGTATGTGTTTTCTGACCAACTTTGGATTTCTTTTATCAGGTGTTCCGTTTCTAACATTATCTAAGCTGCCTAATGTATTAAATATACATAAGTTCATATCTAAGGAAAGAAACATACCTCCAAAAAGAAGAGATTTAAGAAACGTGTGTTCTTTGTCATAATTTAATGATCTGTATATTAGCCTTGATATAGTTTGTGTCATCATATGCAAAAATAACTAGTTATGACATTGAATTTCAACTTTACATCGTAGAACATGAAGTTGTTGCTCGAAATGTGCATATATATATTTCTTCATATTCTCACTCTTTCTTTTATATTTATTAAAAAATGATCAGTTGCTTTTAAAGTTCTTTTTCAATAATTTAGTACAGAAAAGCGAATAGCTCTCATACAGATTATGTACATATGAATCCTTATAGCGGCCTGGTATTCAGATCATGTGGATTTAGTCATCCGTCTACACTATTGTTTTCTTTATAAAGGTAACTAAAATAAAATAGGTGGTACTTCCGAATTTAAGGAGGTTAGCTTATTCACGAATAAACCAAATTTCTTGATATCTTTATTACCATATCAAACTGTGTGGGTGATTCTTTCAAGTAAAAAAAAAGGATTGATATTCAAAGAATTAAACGAAATCCGAATTATAAAATTGCAATAAGATTGATTAATACCTCATGTAAACCTTCACAACTGTTTTAATGAGTAAAATTGCTCTTAGAAATGCTTTCATGTCTTTTGTTATACCAAAATCCCATAACATATCTTCGTTCGGAAGTTAAAGATGAGAATATTAAAGCTTATAGTCTCCAATTTGTATTGTTTCTGAGTAATACTGAATAATATGAAAGTTGTGTGCGAGGAAATAATGAAAATCGAATCGATTTCATTCATTGAGTTCTCACTTTGAGAAAAAAAAAATGAGTAATACTCGTTAGGTTTAGTAAAATAGTTAATCAATATGCAAAATGCTATACTTTAAATTTGGCGAGTAAAGACTACGAAAGGCTCTGAAACTCAGGGTTGCGTTAGTTCCTTCATATTATGGGCATCAAGGTTTAATGTATATTTAGTGAGACATTAATGAAAGATTGACCTTGTCTTGGTATATTCAGCCAATAGTGCAACTTAAATGGTGAGATAATTTAGACCAGGGGCTCAGCATACGTTAGCTCAGTTCTGCAATGTATCTTTTTCTTTTGGTTTTGTTACCAAACTGACTTTGTTCCTCTTAGGTCTTAAATTCTTTAACTTTACATAGTTTGACATGATATTAAACATTGTTAAGTTTCGCAACACAAACTGCTTAAGATCTTGTCTGTCAAAAGCTATTATAATCTTGTTTTATTGTGTAAATTATGTCAACTGCTTTTTAAAAAAACGTAAGTTCATATTTATCAAGCGATATTATCTTATCATAGGGCTGGGAATCTAATGGAAAACAATGCTATTTTCTGTACATAATAAACAACAAGTGAAATTAGCTACAAATGTTGCTTTGAAACTGTTCCAACTCTCGTGAATTAGGTTTTCTACATATCACAATAGATAGAAAATCGTCACAATAAATGCTGTATTAATAGTGTAAGAACAATGTTAATTCTTTGATCAAATTTAGGAATTTTCAGGAAAATTTTTAGAAATTGAATATTTAATACCGTATTATGTACATGTTTATCTTTCTTAATTCTTCCGACGTTTACACTTAGTCTATCATTGCATATTTTAACTGTGGATCAGCTTAAGGGTGTTTCGACTGTCCCACGGCCCTACTCGAGTATTGTAGACCATTACTTCCTAAACATGCAACAAACTAATGGTTTCGTATTGTTTATGTATATTGACGTCAAATATGTGATGAATGGATAAATCTCAATAAATATCTGATTATTATAGGCAGAGAGCAAGGAATTCCAAGCATGTTGCAGAAATGATTTCCCTGGTTGCTTGTGTAATTGTTTTCAATATGCACACTTTTTTGGGCTGATAAACGTGTATTCCAAGTAAGGATGACAGTCTTCAGTGTTTAAAAGTTAAGACTGTAATTGCTTGATAAGATTATCTGCAATCTGCACTAATAAAAATAATTTCTTAAGCCATCTATCCCAAAAGAAGAGTCATATTTCGACAAATAACATCATAAAAGAGTGCATGATATTGTTATGCATATCTGCAAAATACAAATGTTTTCTTGAAACATCTACCACAAAACAATAGATGATCTGATTGTGGTCTACTGACCCAAATGATGCAACTTAGAAGGTGACGTAATTTATACCAATGGATCAGCAAATTTTTGCTCAGAAAATGTGTATTAGTTTTGTTACCAAAACTGATATCATACTGAACTACCGTTGACTACCGATTTATGTATAACACATCGAAAATTTCTTATCTTCAACATGAATGACATGCCTGCAAACGGTGGTAAAATTACCGAGTACTTCGTAGATGCCTTCATGTAGTAATGACACTGGATCGATGTAAAGAGACAAATTCCATTGTAAGAAAATACTTTCTTTAAATTTAGAATCCATCAAGATCTTGTCGATGAACAGGTAAGAATTATTAAAAACCCAATCACCTCCATGATGGCCTTCTAAAAGAATAGAGTCGGAGAGAGGAACTACATGAGATAATATTTCGCCACAACTAGCCAAGGGAAATATCAGTGAGTTGAAAAGGAGAAGGAAAATACCAAGAAATGCTATTAAATCTATTAACAACATTATAGCTCAGATGTAGTAAGATACAGGATTATTGATCTTATACCCAATTAAATGCTATACTCGCGTTTATTTTTAACCATCTTCATCACGCTTAGAAACCCAATCAATGAGCAAACATACGGTATTGATGGCAATATATGTAGAGACAATACTCGCACATGCGCAGGAGTTACTTCACATCCAAAGTGAAAGTGTCGGAGATATGTATATTTATTAAGTGTTTTGTGACAAGTAAAGTCACTTAGTCTGTAACTGAAATGACTTATTCATGAATCAAATTGGCAACTTATTAATAACTTCAATTGACTTGGATGTATACACGAATTAGATTCAGGGCACCAGAGTAAGTGGAAACCACTTGAATCTTCATTTGGAAAGATACAAAGGATCCCTGTGCCACTTCAAAATCAGCACTGGATAACTTTATCACCAAGTGTAAACACACCGATGCTATGGAACAATGATACAGGGATGAACCTTGAACATACGTGGATATATATATATATATATATATATATATATATATATATATATATATATATATATATATATATATATGTATATATATATATATATATGTATATATATATATATATATATATATACATATATGTATATATATATATATACATATATATATATATATGTATATATATATATATATATATATGTATATATATATATATATATATATATATATATACTACCATGATGATCGCCGCAGTGAATATAACTCAATGTGTGCGTGGAACTCTGAGTTGCAAGTTAGCCCATCGAATACAATGTGTTTAGCAACATAATATTAAACTTGAAAGAAAGAGATTGAACCATTAATCTTTAACCCTTGTTCAAAAAATGTGACTGCTTAAATAGTGTACTATGGTAGGAGTGTCTGAGACAATTACATGAAGCTTGTTATTACTCTGAAGTGATTTTTGTAAACTTATATAAATCAACTGGTGACTCTATTAATCGAGCATATTGTCGATTAGCTTGAACTGAAAATATGGCTGACTTTCTTTGTCTCTGGTTAACTATTGTTCACCATTTGACTTGACGTGATGACTTGAATTGACTCGTGTGACTCCTTGCAACACTGGACTTGCTACAAATAAAACAAAGATTGTTTCCTTTTACGGAAGCGGGACTGTAACATGTGAAACAACCATTGTCATGCCATGTAATAATGTGGAATATATGTTAGTTCACCCAATACGCTCCTTTTGGATTCCTTATAACGACCATGCAGATAGTCACGAGATCTTCTAGACACTGTGGCAGATAATTGGAACATTGAATAATAATTAATGTAGAATAGTAGGTGATAAAATAACTGTTAAGGTCAAAGTAACGACAGGTTATCTAACTGTAACTGGGTTAAGAATTAGAAAAGCAGTTTGTGAACAGCTGGCCCCTCTCCCTATCCCTATTTACACACATGAAAGTAACAAGAAGACTCTCTTGCTGTGTGTGATGAAAGAACTACACATTTTTCCTTCTGTCTCATCCGTTTACAGCGAACAAAAATGAAATGGCTTGTTCTGGCTCTCATCTTTATCACTACAGTTCAATCAGGTTGGTTAGCCCTCGAAGCTCATTGGTGTATCTTCTCTTTTCTTACTTAACATATTTGTGTTATTTTAAGTATGACAGAATATGAAGTATGACAGAATTTATTTCAGCAGTTTAGCAGTTTTTGATTAGGTTTTGTACAAATGACATTTTTAGGATCATTTTCTACTCTGTTTATTAATATATTGCTAGTTTGGTCACAATAATTAAATCACCATGAATTCCTTCTTTGGCCTGATTTGTAATTTCATACATGTTTTTCCATCAGACATTTCCTATGGACAGAAACGTTGTAATGCATTTCAATATCTTGAGATAGGGGAAAGGGGCACCATCAAATGTTCTGTAAATGGAACTTTTGATGCTGTTCTTTGGTACATTTCAAATGAAGAGGAAGCTGTAGCAGTCTTTAAGGAGTCTGAGAAAAGTGGGGAAGGATATAAACGAGGAGAGTATGACATCGATAAAGATGGATCTTTGGTAATACTTAATGTGACAACGCAGCACGATAAAGTTTTTCGAGTTAAACAAGTTATTCAACTTACAGAACGGTACGTCGAGCATACAGTGGTTGCAAGAACGACAGGTAAGTTATTATAGGAATTACATGTACACTTGTCATTATTATTGTCGTACAAAATCAATCGAGCAGTGTGAAAATCGTTAAAGTGTGGCGAAGAAGCTTTTCCGATAACGAGAGGTCAATGGCAAAACTCATTCAAACGGTTCTTTCAATCGACAGATAATGGAAGTTCCACGTAAAACCTGATCTCAAAGTTGTCTTCTGCTGTAGGTTGTTATGGCTGCGTGACACTTAACAAATATACACATATAATTCGAAAATGTTTCAATCAACTAAGCGATTTCAAAAAACAACACTTTTACTTCTCATGTTGACTATGTATTAAATGCTTAGTCATACAAACGTAATGTTAGGTTGCATTCCTTTCCTTTCAAATGGTTTCGAATTGAAGTTCATTTCAACCCCGGTAGCGACTTTTGTTTCTAAACTAACAAATTCTATTGCAATATTTTATTTTGGTCTATAACGGAAATACCACCTGCACCTTTCATTAAAATATTACTAAAAATCACCAAGTGAAGTACATTTTATTTTAATATGTACTAGTTAACTGGTCCGTGGCTTAACTTACAACCATTACTATCAACTTCAGATTTCAAATTGTTTCTAAGACAGGAGAACCCACTATCTCTCAATATGCCGATGAAGATTTTCTACAGTTTGCACATTGGTTAATTGTTGCTCGGTTATTTCTTAACACGGTGGAAACACACTCATTATCTCATTGCAGTAACCCCTGATACGTCTTATCCTGTCATTCCAAATTGTGAGATGACAAATAACGTGTGCTTCAAACAAGCGGACGAAGACACTCTCTATGATTGTGTTGTTCAAAATGCCAGACCTGCTGTAAACTTGAAATGGAATTCAACAATTCCGACAACTGATGACATCACGACCTCAAGTGTTGTGGTGGATGAGAATAATATTACCTATACAACGCAATCCACATTGTCATACTCATACCGACATTATCCGCGACTTAGCATATTTACATGCGAGGCTTCCAGTGTTGCTCCACATATGATGGCCACTTCGTCTACGCTTATAATCGAAAAGACGTTTGACTTTAGTTCCCTTGAAGCAACACAAAAATACATCGAGATGCATTCAAAACTGGATCTAGACTGTACTTCAGATATCAATTACAGCATATTAGTGTGGAAGAAGTCCTCTCGAATGGACGGTATTTTCGAGAACATCCTTTATAGTATCAACGATGGCACACATTATTTTACCAGTGGATATGAATTTGGAACCTCCGGGAATCTGTCCGTATCAGAGATTGCAGTGAAAGACGAGGGCTTCTTCGTTTGTCTTTACACCAACGGATTAATCGAAGGCATGAAATTGTACAATGTGTCCGTCTACGGTATGTTTCCATTACAAAACATTGAATAGGTTGTTACTATATATTGTCATTGCGCTAGTATTATAGTTAATATGATAAATATGATTAATAAGCCGCCCACCCACAAAGATACAACGATTAAATAAAAAACCAAAACAAAACCCCAAAACATTGGGATTCTTTCAGTATTGAGATATCGAACAAATATCGATACAAAACATGTTTGAATACATTTCTATATTATCTTATATAGCGATTAGCTGCAGCGGAACATTTCCTACAATTCTCAAGGCAGTGTTATGTGGTTTTCAACTGTTACAATTATTCTTAGTGCGAACACTTCATCTGCGTTATATATTCCTTTTGCTTTGACAGATTATTCGCACAATGAATTTTTCCACCTTGTAAATCTTTCAAATTAATATACTTTGTACTAGTTTATCCGTCGCCACTGTATCCTGTGATTGAGGAATGCAAACAACGGGGGAACAACTGCACAGTCTACGCAAAATTTGGGGACTCGCTCACGTGTACAATACACAGAATAAGACCGAAAGTTCACCTGGTATTTCAAGCGTACCAGAAAGACTCACCTGTCACTTTCGAACTGCAACAGTTATTCGTTGAACAGAATGGAGACTCATACGATGTTTCCATCTCTTCTGTGATTCAACTTCTACCACAATATGAACACAGTTTTATAGAAAGCAGGGTGACGGTAGAATGTTGTGTACTTGGACCATATGAAGATTTGGTTTACAAATCATCCAAACTGGATCTTCTTCTTCCATCCGGTAAGCACTGCCATCACCATTTCAGTAAAATCATTGTAACTTCCTATGGTTAAGATTTTCATTCATGGAAGTAATATTTCATATATCAACTCATTGCATAAATACATTTTCGAGCCTAAGAGGGACTTTCCGTTGCATACTAACAGACTACCTTACCGAAATATGGGTTATCCATAACGAAGAAAGGTGCAAATGCGCGCAATATCATCATCGCAATTACACACCCATTTAGCGTCCACAACTTTACCTGCTGTGAGAAGGAAATCTTTTTTGCACTCTAATCCGCCTTTTGTTTGAGACTGACATATCTGATCTATGTAAAATGTACAAGCAAAATATATAACATGTTTTTCGCGATCACATCAACACATCAGCACAGGAATTCAATAAAGGAAGTTCAGACAATGAATATGTCATTTGCTCAAACGTTATGTTTCCACAATAAGGCTTGGTGTGCACAGATCGATCGTTATCCCTCATTGTACTTTACTCAAAGTCCTGTTTCGAGCTAGGTTCTCACTTAATACAACATTAAGGTAAGTTCAAATGATGTATCAGTACTGTTAAAATCGTAAAATATAAACGGGACAAGTCTTCAAAACGAACATAATTATTCAATTTCAATTCCACTAATGGATATGATAATCATTCATTTTATACAACCTCAAATAATATTGCAAAATAAAATAATATGCACTACACAACATTTTCTCTGTTGTACTTAGACAATTAATCCCAAAACATCCCATTCTCATAAAGTATATTTAAAATTAGATATCCAAAAGCGTGAAGTGGTCGTCCTGTTACTGACAAAACGAACCTTTCCTCATTTAAAGCTTACGAAGAGCCAGGCCATACCGGTCTTCATTTGGAAACACGGAGAGTGATTTTCATAATTGCAGCAGTGGTTGTATTTCTGTTCCTCATCATCCTAGGATTATCATGCGTTCTCAGGAAAGGTATAACGCAAATATCATTTCAACTTGTTTCATTTGGTATGCAAGTATCTTGCCAAAATCTTTGTTATTCATTTCTAAATTAGAAAGTATGGTTTTATACAGCTTTATGAACGATTTTTCACTCTTCAACTGAATGTATATCAAAAAAAAAAAAAAAATGAAAATTTAGACGTTAAATTACAGCATATTACTTTTGACTATACTTTTTTATTTTGTACGTCATTTAAACAAGAAGGGAAATGTCTACGTTCTGTGTTCTAATCACGGAATATATATCAATCCTAAGTGAAGTAAAATATCAGTTTTATTGGTTAAATTCAAGGCTTTTATGCTGAGAAACTATATGCCATGATGTAACTAATAAATGATTTCTTAGCTATTCTGAAATTTCTAATGCGTCTTGCTAACTGAAGGACATCAACGTAATTTAATTTCCAACGACATTAGTTTCCATCAGTTAAAGATATCACGGAACCTGCGTCAACCCTGTGACAGTTTGAATATTTGAATATAGTTTCTAATTAAGATAAAGAAATGAAGTATAAAGTTTTTTAATGGCATTTGTTTGTTATTGCAGATGTGTTTATTTCACATAATGTAATTAAGACTTAAATGTAATCTCAAGTATGTTCACCACGAATTCAATATTCATTAAAATTTACAAGGTAAACGACAAACCAAGAATGAGGGAAACGATGTCACAAGTAAACATGAAGAGGTCAGTCTTTGTCTGTATATGTATATTATTTACTAAGCATTATGTTTATAACAAAGAAAAAATATTCACACCCTTGCAAATATCAATTTATTTACCATTTAGTAAGTTATGAATCTTATTTCCTGTCATAGGACACCGAACTGCTTCAAGTGAACGATGCAAGTAAGTAGATTTATTAAGTGGTATCAACATCAGTCAATGAATTCTACATTTTGTGCGATTTTTCCTTTAATTGTAACGACAACTCACAGTAAATTTTGTACTGAAGTCTAGATAAACGGCATATACACCCCGATGAAACATCCAGTAGATGTAAATCTTTGCAATAAACTTTAGTGGGTCACAAGCTGGAAAAACACTTTTCAGCACACAGCTGTAACAAACATTTAAAAATTAAAACTTTTTGCAGTGATGAATGCTTGGTTGCTATTTCTACTGCTTATGTTTTGTTTTCTCAGAGGAAGAAGAAGATAAGACAAGCAAAGGAGTTGAGGTATAATTAATTTATTAAATTCAAACGTTTTTCCAACGAGGTCTCAAAATTAGATTAGTTGCGTTTTATTTGATCGTATGGTTTCTTACTTTCTACACATTCTTCTTTATCAAAGCAAACATTTCAACCACGAAGGGAAGTTTGACAGGATTATACTTTTTTGTAAACATGCCATGTTAGTGTAACTTTTTTCAAAGGCAACAAATATCACTATTTTGGCATGTTGTCAAAGCTAAGCATAACTTATATCAATTTGGCAACGCAGAAATTCGACATTTTGGCAATTTTTGACCAGATATTATGTTAACAGGTTCAGTGCACAACAGTAACTCAACATGTTGACGATTCTGTGAAAAGTCTACTCAATATATTGATGACAATGTGCAAATTTCTTGTGATGTCGTGTCATACTAACACAGTAAGTTTGTTTGTTATCGTTTTAATTTCCAGGTAAAAATGACACCCGAACAAGAAATAGGTGAGTGCCTACGTTACAATACCTATTTACTTAATTTATTGCATCAATTGCTATGTCAATATGGCCAATATCAGAAGAAAATTTGAAAGGTCATAAATCTTCAAATGAACTTACACACGCAATTAAAAGCATGTTTTCAAATTATACAGTATACGTTTAATCATTTGTATATAAAACATTTCTTAAATGCAAAGAGGAGTTATGTAAGTGTCCATAACGGGTAAACGATCGAAACAATCGTAAGCCAAACGTGCGTCAGCATCGATTATATACTCGTCTTTGCTGCACCGTCAAAGACTCATTATGAGCAGACGTTTGTGCACTGAGCAGACAAAGAAAAGACAAAATTGACGTAGCGTTTAGTGTCAATTTGATAACTTTAGTATTATGTTATTTGATATTATTCCTAAAAACAATATAGATCAATGTAAGCTTCATTAATGTCTCCATACATACATTTCTATACATGATATTGTAGAGCTATAAGGTATAACATAAACTTGTCTGAACAGGGTTTCATTTTGTAAACCACAAATAATGATCTTGTCTGTTCCACAGGTCGATTCATTAGCCACATCGAAAAAAAGTACCAGAAACTGTACAATTCAGTGAAAACAATTCCATACGTTAGAGACAGGATGCGTTGTGTAGAAAACATATTTGTTGACAGTGGTATTATGATTAGAGAGTCTAACGAAGAAAGTAAGTCACGCAAACTGGAAAGCTATGAAGACATTTTTGACTACAAAAACATGGCAAATTCGAGAATTTTTGTCATAGAAGGTGAACCGGGTTATGGAAAATCTACACTTGCCCGAAAGATATTATATGACTGGTGTAACGACCCATCGTCAAGACTCAGAAGTGTAAAACTCTTAATCTTTCTTCCTATGAGACAACTGGGTGGAACAAATTCCATATATGAAGCAATAAGGAAACTTCTTTTACAAGGTTCGGAACCGTGGCTCAATGAAATCGATGTGGAAGGAATGTTGCGTAAGCATGATATGACCTCAGTTCTGATCTTGTTAGATGGTTATGATGAGTATCCTGATAGAGAAACAAAAGACACGTACATTGAAGAAATCCTCCAGGGTAGACAATTAGAGCATCTGAGAGTAGTGGTGACAACGAGATTGTCTTATATGGATGACAAATATTTGAGAAAATCTCTTTGGGTTCGTCTTACTGGCTTTGACGAGAAGGCGGGTCAAACTTACATTACCAAGGTGGTATTTAACGGTAACATGGAAAAGGGGAGTAAATTCATGGACATTCTTCAGTCAAATTCAATACTTAAGCATTTGAGCAAGGTCCCTTTATTTTTCGTTATGTTTGCACATATGACACACGAAGACAAAACTTTCAAGTCACTGACATCGGTGACAGAGGTTTTTAAGAAAATCGTTTTATCATTTCACGTACATATGAAAGCCAAGCTACTAAATCCAGAAGAAATATCGTCATTTGAACATCTTCAAAAATTTCATGATGAACTGGATGAGATTGCTTTTGAATGGCTTTTGAATGGCACAAACCAATTGAAAGCCGTGGGTATCAAACTGAAACTCGGGAAAGACTTATACAACCATTACGTTAAGATTGGCATTTTAGTCGAAGAATCTAGTGATTGCTTTGGTAATGCCCATGGTGGAAAAATAGTGAGATTTTTCCATAAAATATTTTGTGAATGGTATGCGGCTCACTACCTCGCTAATCGTCTTTCCGCCCGAGGAGCAAATGATCTTGAGCTTCTGCAAGGTATGGACCCGATGCAATTACAACACGTCTTCCGCTTTGCGTGTGGACTGAGCAAAGTTGCTGGAGAGAAAATAATTAAGTACTTGGAAGGTATAGTGGAAGGAAAGACATTTGCGATCGTCTGTATGGCAGAGCAAGACAAAACCTCTAAGAGATTCAACAAAACTCTTGAAGCTTTGACATCATCAGGAAAGACATACATCCACGGGAGGGACAGCAATCTTCTACAGTGGTCTACAGTATGTACCCTGGAAGCAGCTGGTAGCCGTTCGGTAACAACTATAATTTATTCTTTTGTAGACGTTCATCTACCGACAAACTCTGCGTATGAACTTAATAATATAGATGCTAACCCAATGTAGTATTATCTTAATGCGTTAAAAGTTCTCAGATGCGATAGACCAAAGAACATAACACGACACATATATATAACATTATCTGTTTGAATTTTTGCATGACATAATTGCTAAATAATTCACAATTGTGCAAGATCTAAGAGACATGATCTGATACTGCAGTATAAAGTTGAAGTTTGTATATGTATTGGTAAGGACTTAAGACTTTTAGTTTAATAATCCTGTTTCTCTTTCGCAGATCCGTATAGAGTGCATTGTCCTAGACCAGGCATTTGTTAGAACCGACGAAGATGCTATTGTTCTGACTAGTGGTACAAGGTTGCCGCCTATATCGACATTGGAAGCGATTTGGATAGAAACAGAGGATGGGAGAGAAATCAGTGACAACGATGTCGGCAAACTATTATCTTACATGTCGCAATCAAAGCAAACAAAGACAGTTCAGTAAGTAAAATGAGCAGAGGGGAGGGGGTGGGGGTAACAGTGGCATCCGCCAAGAGGGAGGGGTATATAAATCACACCTATGATCGTCAGTTGGGGGCATAGTTCAGTAAGTGAATATTTGCAATTATCCGGGGAAGAATTGAACAACTATTACAGGTGCAGCGCTCCCGTTTGTTTATCTCTCAACCTAACACAAGAAATGCATAAACAAAACGTTGCGTTTAGGGCTACAAAACTTAAACTACTATATTGAATTCTACTTTCTTTTCTTAATTAGAAGACTGTGCGATGTTTATATTCTTTTTAATTTTTGCTGCTTCTCTGGTGAAACTATTAATATAACGATCATTTTTATTCCGATCCATTGAATTTGGTCACTTTCTAAGAATAGGACCCGGTAAATGCGATTCAAAAAATTCAAAATAGAAATCTCTGGAACAAAGATAACGACAATTCTTCAAGTCTATTTTCTACTTTAGTACCAACCATGTTTGAAGAATAAAAACTATTGTAGACGGATTCAAATAACAAGTCTTCATTTTGTTTCACTAGACTAAACCTCACCCTTAGAAAAGAAGTCATGATTTAGTCTGTGAGTTATCAGAATACCGTGGAATTAACAAACTTATGATCAAAGTATAATGTATTTTGTTGTCACTCGGATTGATCGTTTTAAATTCTGACCCCTGTTCAAAACGAGCCTGCTTTGGCAAGCTGTTTCATTTTGGGAATGTATTAGCCGTAAGAGCCTTGCAATTTTCTTTTTAACTCACAGTTTTCAAAATTGTCTACTGCCTATGCAAATCTCGAAGATTCATTTGAAGTCCTCAGACGGAATAGAAGGTAAGAAATGGTTGCTTACGACAACTGTGAACAAGTATGGAAAACATACATATTATAAACACATCACATATCAAACATTTTCATATTCTAACGTTTGCAAATGGTTTATCAGTGTAAATAGTACTCTATCATTTGCTGTTATATTGACGTAAAACATGATGCATTAAATTTCTACCAATATATCAACAGTTATATTTTCTCTGTGGCTTTCTTTTCACATTTTTAGTTACATGGAAACCATTTGACTGTCTTTTTCGACTGGACTTTGAAAATGGTGAATGGGAGGTGATATATATTTCATTTGCATTTGCACAGTTCTCTGCATAATAACGTGTGAATTGATTGCATTGATTTTTTTTGCCAATTAGTTACTTGTGTATTTCATGTTGCCTCATGTTGAACTGTACTAAGCTGTATTGATCAGCTATGTCGGTGCATTTACACTAAAGTAAAGTACATTTGGTGCATTGGTCCTTTCATTCATAGTGAACGGGCAGTTATAATGTAACTTGTTTCTAATGTACTAAGGGAACAGGTAAATGAACACTATATAGATGCACAATACGTGCTGTAATGTTTGTTGTATAGTTTCTTAATTAATAGCTATTTTCATCGTTTGATTATAGTAGGTCAAGGTTGAAATCTCATGATAAAACTTGCAGAACGCGTTTTGTCTTATATAATATGTAATAAATACCTATTTATATAATAAGAGCAAGTAAGGTAGCATTAATAGCCTGAGCTAGACGTTTGAAAACTAAGGAAACAATTGCCGTCGTAGGCTTGAAAATGGATCAGTTCCTTTGCAAAATGAGATATCAAAGAAACTAAAGTAAAACCAATTGCTTGCCCTTCCACTACCCTAATGACCTTCCAAAATTTCCGACACACGTCAACTCACAAATGTTGACTTTATCATACTGATGGTGGAACTTTTTAAGTAACATTGACAATTTTGACAAACATTTCAAGCTTCTCGATCATAAATTTAACACTACTGCTCATCATGGCCTGTGAGTTACGAACTTAACAAACCTTTAGGACTTGTTATTTATAGCTTTATGTCATATAATTCTCACTCAGACCGTAGACGCTAAAGTTCTTGAACGTATGAAGTCCGAAACAACCAAACTGAAGAAGATCCGAAACAAGATCAACCATTCTGATACAGATGTCGACGGAAAAAAACCACTTGTGAGTACAGTCAACTAAGTTCGAAATCAAAAGGTCTTCGTGTGATGTGTTGCGGTACACCGCAGTGAGTTGTTATGAGTGTATGTTCCCTTGTTCTTTATCGCGGGTCCGTTACTTCACGCAACATTTGTGAATTGTTCTGAGTAGATGTTCCCTTGTAATATATTGTGGGTCCACTACTTCACGCAACATGCCTTTGAGCATTTATTGAGTTGTTAAATATATAATATTTTAATTTTAGTTCATTATAAATACATTATTTCCTCTAAATTTCTTTTTATATAGACTACGGATGGTATCAGAAACTCAAACAAAACTGAAAATATTAACAACAAGAATAAGCAGAGATCTTTGATACAACTTCTACATATTGCATCACGCAAAAAGGTAAGTAAAATGCATGAAATTTATTCCAATTAAATTGGTGTTCAGCTTGTTTAAGCATACCGTTTTGACAAGTTAACCCAGTAAAAGCATAAACGTGTTACACAATTGACGTAAACTTGAACATTTCTGTCAGTTTCCTGCCTTCACAAACACACAAGATTGTTTTCTGTTGTAACACAAACCCGTTTACACGTAACGGAAATGAATAGCCAGTAATGATGAGAGTGTTTTTTTGTTTTTGCTTTTAGTGACGGCCAGACACGGTAAAACTTATATGGCTGCATCATTCACGCACTGCACCTTAAAAGATATCACGCAAAACTACCAGTTAGTATTGCAAAGTACAGCAGAGAATTAATCTGCTCTGTGCATATTTTACGCCACAGAAGTATCTATTGACAATTTAATATAAACTAATCAATAGACATCCCTACATGAAATGATACATCTATAAATCAATAAAGATTTCTTTATTCCGTATTCCTGTAATCCAAAGATTATTCAACGCAGAAGAAATGTTGAGTCGATTCGTGGTTTATTAGCTTTGATATCTGGTAACTATCTGTTAATCTGTTAATCTGCTAATCTGTTAATCTGTCAGTCTGGTAACTAAATAAATAAAAAAGAAACATACGTTTGTAATTAAACAATCAGGAAATCGATTAATGAATAAGTCAATTATTGAAGAATAAATACATAAATCCAAATCATACAGAATAAATAATCATGTATGCAACAAATATACAACGTTATATCAATAAAAACACAACTTACATAAAATCTTTGGTTTAACACTGGAAAATACTTCTTGCTTCAATACGTTCTTGATATCGACTGAACTCAAATTACGGTAAATGAACGTAAAGACAGAACCAACGAAAACAACAAATTTCAAACACATACTCACGCACGCACGCACACTCGCACAAACACGCACACGCGCAGTAGCACTGCAACTTTACATGACGCACACTTCGTAACAATACACAAACAACACATCGTGTGAGCGCGTTTACACTCCCCCCTGTTAAATCATATGGATTTTACACACATTTACAACCAATCAAACAATTTAGTACACTGAGACAAAGTAATATATATTCAAAGAAAAATCAACAATGAGACTAATCAGACATTCTCTTTACAATACACTATTTCGTAATCGGTCTTTTGAGTATTTTATTACGAACCTTAACCTCAACGCTTCTTACTTTCCCATCGCTACTCTTGAAAACTGTAATGATTCTAGCTAAAGGCCATTTTCCGCGTGGAATTGTTTCGTCGGTGAGGAGAACTATGTCCCCAATGACAACATTTTCTTTCGGAACATTCCACTTATGGCGTTTTTGGAGGAGAGGCAGATATTCTTTCCGCCATCTCTTCCAAAACAAGGAAGCAAGGTACTGTACTTGAAGCCACCTTTTACGGCCGTAAGAGACTCCTGCGTCAACTGGGGTGTCAGGCCCATGTCTCATCAAAAGCAGGTGGTTTGGAGTAAGAGGCTCCTCATCTTTTGGATCTGAGGAGAAGTCAGTGAGAGGTCTTGAGTTGAGAATAGATTCCAACCTCAGCTAATACAATAGTAAGAACCTCATCAGTGACCGTTTGCTGCCTCAGGACGCCTCTTAGAATCCTTCTAACCGACCTGATAAGCCTTTCCCATGCTCCTCCGAAATGGCTGGCTGTAGGAGGGTTAAAGTGCCACTCACAACCTTTACTATGAAAAAAGGCTTCTACATCATCTTTATTCATGGCTTTAAAAGCATTTCTCAGCTCTTTCTCGCCAGCTTGGAAATTAGAACCATTGTCGCTAAAAATCTTAACTGGCTGACCTCTTCTTGCTACAAAACGTCTGAAAGCATTAAGGAAGGAATCAGCATCAAGGGATTCACAAACTTCCAAATGAACAGCTCTGGAGGACAAGCAAGTAAAAATGCAACCGAACCTCTTTACGGTCGAGCGACCTCTTTTCGCTTCGAATGGCCCAAAATAGTCAACGCCGACAAAACTAAAAAGAGGTTTGTCAGAGGAGACTCTCTCCGAAGGCAATGCGGCCATTATCTGACAAGAAGGCCGTGCAAGGATCTTACGACAAATAACGCACTTACTTACTACACTCTTCACTGCTGTTCGACCATTCAGTAGCCAAAACTTTTGCCGAATGGCACTTAACGTCATGGCCAAACCACCATGACCTACCGACTCATGATAATATCTAATAATGAGTGTGACTACTGCTCCCCTAAGGGGCAAGATAATTGGGTGCTTAACGTCATTTCCCAAATCAGCATTGTCGAGTCGACCCCCCGCTCTAAGTACATTTCCAAGAAGAATGTGTTTGAGTTTAAATAATCGCTGGTCACGCTGCCAGGATTTAAACGCCGATTTTTTGACCCACGAAATTATGGTAGTTTCACTCGCTTCGATTTCTGATACAGACAAATTTATGCCACTTGCTGCCAATGAACCTCTAGACTTATTAACAAAGCGAAAGACCCAAGCTAACACCTTGACTAACTTGGTCCACGATGAAAACCTGGAGATTAACTGCTCAGAAAAATTATCATTCACTAAAGTAGTTACATTAAGAACAACAGACTTTCCTATTTCTGTGTCTCCAGACAAATCAATATCATCATGTTTCAGTGAAGGCCATGCGCTTTCTTTCTTCGAAAGGAAACTTGGGCCGGAGAGCCACGTTCCTAAATCATACGTACCCTTCGAGCCATCATCGGCTGGGTTTTCTTTGGAGCCTACATGTCTCCATTGATTTGGAGAGGAGAACTCATGAATCTTGGACACTCGGTTCGCAACGAAGGTTTTAAATCGCTTATCCTCGTTGCGAATGTACCCAAGGACAATCATTGAGTCCGTCCAAAATATTACTTTGTCGAGATCAAACCTAATCTCTTGTTTGATCGACGTGTACAACGTCACTGCAAGAACCGCGCCCATTAACTCGAGCCTAGGAATAGACACGGGCTTCATCGGGCTGACTTTGGCCTTTCCTTGAATGAATGAGCAGCTTGCTTCACTGTCAGCACCTATCACGCGGAGATATGCTACTGCAGCATATCCTCTCTGAGATGCGTCACAAAACACGTGAAGCTGGACGCGCTGTGCGTTATCTAACTGTAGCCAACGAGGGATCTGTATAGATGAAAGAAGAGGAACATTTTGAAGCCACTTCTTCCATGTCACAAGTTCTTCGTCCGTCAAGGGTTTGTCCCAATCAGACCCTTTGCTACATATCTTGTAAGAGGCACCGAGCAATGACAACAAAGGGAGCAGCAAAACCCAATGGGTCAAAGATCGAGCTTGATATTGACAATAACCCTCGCCTTGTAAAGGGTTTGTCGGGCAACGACACGTTGAATAGGAAATTGTCATTTTCGGCATTCCAACTCACTCCCAGTGTTCGCTCAGTTGGAAGAGTCTCCAGGCTATTACGTAAATTTGGAGCTCTTGCGGACTCTGGGATGCTTTGGAGAACGGCACGATCGTTACTAAACCATTTCGTGAGTCTAAAGCCGCCCTTACTTAATATACTTCTAAGGCGTTCCACAACTTCTATTGCAACAGTTGGATCATCGACTGAAGCCAGAAGATCGTCTACGTAGAAGTTGTTCCTTATGAACTGAATGGCTTTCTTACCTACAATGTCCTGATTATGTAACTCGTTGTCCCTGGCCGTGCGCTGTAACGCATAGCCGGCGCAAGCTGGACTTGACGTGGCACCAAAGAGATGCACCGTCATTCTATATTCGAGCGGTTCACTTTCTAGATTACCGCCAGGCCACCACAAGAACCTGAAGACATCGCGGTCTTCGCTTATCACCTGCACTTGGTGAAACATTGCCTCTACGTCAGCAACTAGTGCAATTCGCTGCTGCCTAAATCTGTGGAGAACACCCACGAGACTGTTTATCGTGTCTGGGCCCTTCAATAAACACGAGTTTAATGAAGTATCCCTCCATTTCGCTGCACAATCATAGACTACTCTGACCTTGTCTTTGTGGGGATGAACAACTGGATGGTGAGGCAGATACCAAACATTACCAGCCTTACCTTCACCTTGAACCCGTTCGGCATAGCCTTTCGCAATGTAACCTACGGTTTCTGTATACTTTTGACGCATTACATTGTCTCTTATTAGCTTACGTTTTATGTTTCTTAGACGTGATTCAGCTAACGGTTTATTGGAAGGCAAGAAATGGTTATCGTCCTTCCACAGAAGTCCTATCTGGTAGTGACCTTCACTAGTAAGTGAGGCAGTATATTCTAATATACCTTTGGCTCTCTTGTCTTGGACAGAATCACCTTCACCAATTCTCGCGTCGTCTACAGACCAAGAACTTTTAAGTAAACTTAAGATCTCTCCATTCGGGCAACAAGATATACGATGGATGTTCTTTCTATCGCTACGACCACTGAAACCTGTAGGACCCATAACAGACCAACCAAGGGGTGTCTTTACTCCATACGGATCCCCCGTTCCACCACGCCTCTCATCCATAACCCAAAATGCTTCGGGAACATCCGCCCCTATTAGTAGCTCAAGGTTGTATCTTGAGATATCCCCCCAGGGAATAAGTTTCAAATGTTGCCACCGGTTGAGGTCACGAGCAGAGGGGACACTATCATCACTATTGGGTAGTTTTGGAACAGAAAGAGCAGTTATTGACAAATCATTACTTGCATTCTCCCCTTTAACGGTAATATCAAATGTTGAACCGATCTTAGGTTCGACTCCGTTAACCGTCGAAGACGTGTAAGACGTCGGTTTTCCCTTAACACCTAACTTCTTCCTAAGGGATTCTGAACACAGAGTAGTGTCTGACCCACTGTCCAAAATAGCCAGGGTATGCACCCGATTACCATTGTTACCGGTCACTGTAACCGGCAGAATTCTCAAGAAAACGTTACTACCACAAACAGCGGTGTTTGACATAACAGAGATATTCTCTTGATTGGGTGGAGGATGAAGTAGATCATTGTGTTTGTTAGACCGACAAAACGTGCAAACGGTATCCCTTCTACATTTAGCCACCGAATGACCAGGAAATAGACATCTAAAACACAACCTCTTTGTCCTAACAATGTCTAGCCTCTGGTTGTAACTCAAGTTGCAGAACGACTCACAGTCAAAAATCCTATGATCATCATCACAGGTAAAACACTTAAGAGATCTACCTTTCATAAAATTAGATTTCACGCGAGGTTTCTCGTCACTCACTACGCTACTCGACTTGCCTATATTCCTACCAAACGTGTTAGACGAAATTTCAGCTTGACCTGTCAGATACGATAGAAGGTCATTAAATTCTGGTTCTCTACTCTCATGTATCTTTTGGGCGACATTTGCCCACCCAGTTTGAAGATACACAGGTAACAAACTGTGAATCTTAAGAGGGTTACTTGTTGAATTTAGGTCATTTACATACCCCATCTGAGTTAAGGTAACGTAACACCTCTGCATTTCGGATATGAGCTTCCACAAGCTTTCTCCGTCATTAGCCTTAATCGATTTGCGACTAACCAATTTACTCATCAAAGAATTCAGAATCAGATGAGGTTGACCAAATTGACGTTTCAAAATTGCCTTCGCGCTTTCGTAACCTTCGTCGCCTAGAAGCACGCAACTTTCGATGCAGAAACGCGCTTTACCTTTACATAGCTGCAGCAAATACTGCAAACGCGCGGCATCACCGCTCAATTTACTTGCCACGTTAACTTCGAAATTGGTTATGAAGTACCAATAATCTGTGGGGTCTCCATTAAACTCAAATACCTCAGCCTTCGGTAACTCTAATGCCAATTTGAGTTCGTTAAACCCGAATACATAGTTGGAATGACAACTAGAACTATACCTATTTGAACTTAAATGTGGAAGACCTTCACCATTCTTCATGTCTACGTTACTATTATTACCATCGGTAATATCATTAACTTCCTTAGAGCTAACACAATGACTAACGTTACTATTCTTAGTAAAAATACCGTTATCATCATTGTCGGTTAACCTCTTTTCCTCGTCGCCTTCGGGAGCTTCTGAGATCCTCTCGGGCCCTTTTCTGCTTAGGTCTACATACCTCTCGACTTCGATCTGTACGGCGATGAACTTGCTGACTACGTCCGCCATCCATTCTTCTTCCAAAATAAACTTATCTTCTTCCAAAAGCTTTTCAATCACAGCTTGATGGGCCTCTTCTATTGCTTCTAAATTTTTATTCGCTTTCTCTAAGAGTTCCTTCACAGAGTCTATTCCTGCGTCCTCTCTAATGAGAGTAGAAATAGAATTAATCGCTCTAGTCAAGGTCCCCTTCTTATTCCTGCGCCGTATTAACAGCGTCTTCATCGTAAGGGCCTCGTCCGTTGACATCCTCAATTATAGATTTTATTTACTATAAATCAATAAAGATTTCTTTATTCCGTATTCCTGTAATCCAAAGATTATTCAGCGCAGAAGAAATGTTGAGTCGATTCGTGGTTTATTAGCTTTGATATCTGGTAACTATCTGTTAATCTGTTAATCTGCTAATCTTTTAATCTGTCAGTCTGGTAACTAAATAAATAAAAACGAAACATACGTTTGTAATTAAACAATCAGGAAATCGATTAATGAATAAGTCAATTATTGAAGAATAAATACATAAATCCAAATCATACAGAATAAATAATCATGTATGCAACAAATATACAACGTTATATCAATAAAAACACAACTTACATAAAATCTTTGGTTTAACACTGGAAAATACTTCTTGCTTCAATACGTTCTTGATATCGACTGAACTCAAATTACGGTAAATGAACGTAAAGACAGAACCAACGAAAACAACAAATTTCAAACACATACTCACGCACGCACGCACACTCGCACAAACACGCACACGCGCAGTAGCACTGCAACTTTACATGACGCACACTTCGTAACAATACACAAACAACACATCGTGTGAGCGCGTTTACAACATCTCTGAAAGACACAGTAGCGTAATGATTTTTTCAGCATGTTTATATGGTACACAGCGAATGTTAATGAGTCCCTCTTAAAGGTGTGTCTTAAATTGAGACTCCTTGTTAAACGTAAATGTCCCTCTGCACAATCTTGTTACAGGTGATCATAAAACTCCTCAGCTTGTACAAGTCATACAGAAATGTTGACAAGGACAAAATCGTCCTTGATTCTGGAATCTCCTTGCCTAACTTTGGAACAGCTGAAAGAGTTCAAGTAGACACCGAGGTAGGGAGGGAACTGATTGAAGAAGAAGTTGTTAAGCTTATAAAATACTCACAGAAATCTCAAGAACTGAAAGAACTGAGGTATGGCATTTTTTAACAGTTCCTACATTTTGATGAAGGAAGGTGAAGTTGCTAAGTTCATCGTATTTAAGCTAAATATTAATACACCCACATAAATATAAAATATTGACAGAACTGGGCTTTGGATCCGTTACGAAATTTTCGTGTACATTTCTTATTCCCGCTTTCAAAATGGCGACTGATAAAACTTTGCCATTCCTCTAGCTTGTAGAGTAAAAGTAAGGGTGAAAGTAGGGTGAAAGTTGCATTGCGTGTTGCAGAAAAAAAACTCCCTTTTTCGAGGTCTTTCTAAGCCTGGTTTGGACGTTGCTCAATGGCATTTATGCCTACTTGTTAACAACCTTTGTATCATTTCTTAGATTTTATAGATGCTTGATGCCATTACATGTAGATATTCCATCAAAGCAAAGCTCAAGAAGCATTAAAGGTAAGCCAAATAAATCAATTAAACTCGACAACTTTACTGCAGTTGATTCTCGCTTTCATATTAATTAATCAGTAGTTTAGGCATATAGACTGCTTTCGATAATATGTAATCAGACTCAAAGTTCAATCTAGAGCAGCAGTGGGACATTCTTACTTTTGATTCAAGAGAGCAAACTCACCACTGCCAAAACTTTCTAATACAATTGACCATATGTGCATCTTGTACAAGGAGGTGCACAATGTAATTTATAGGAAATAAGCTTACGTTGGAATTATTTCAAGACTTGGTGGGCACTTGACTCCGATGCCCTTCATTTTTGTTTATCTAAGACGTATATCTTTCTTAATACTGTGTTCATTTATATTGCCAGTGATGTGGGAGACTGGATATGACTATCGCTATATTCTCAACTTTCACACCGGTAAATGGCTTGTAAGTATCACTGTTATTTGCCTCGGCTAGGGTTACGAAGACAGATTATTGTCCCAACTTAATAATGTTTGAAATGTTTGAAATTTAACACGGAAGCTAACGAAAACCAGTTTCGTAGTTTATAGCGAAGGCAGTATACTTGACTTGTATATACTTCACACGAACTGGTGACTTCATTTGGTTTTGTAATGGCTTAACTAGGGAGTTGTAAGTAGGTTATTCCATGAAGATGGAATTAATATATCTCTTGGATGAGAATGTATGAGATATTTTCGGTGAGTTTTGCGCATACACAGTTTGGTATAACAAGGTCACCTGAATTTCCTTACCAAGGAAATCCTTAAAGTAATTTTTGATGACGGAAAAAAAATATCTAAAACCTTTCCTATGGAACATTCTTTTTATATCTCTTGTTATATCTCTTGTTGACTTGTGGTTTTTAAATGACAGTTGCAGGAATATTACAGTAGCAACGCAAGAATAATAGCAGATCAAGAAAACGCAGAGGTGAGTGCTCTATGGAACGTAAAATCGAAAAAGTACAGCCGATACCGCAAGATTGATCGTATCGGATAAATGCATATAATTTAGAAGACAGTTTCACCGAAGTATTCAGTACGTAAAAATGAAATGGGGACCTCTCTGTATAGGGTAAGGATTTGACCTGTGGGTTGATTAAAAGTTTGCCATAAACGCATATAATTTAACTGATAAGTAGTAATAAATTAAATGGTTCACAATTATGTCTGCCGATTTGTTCTCTTTCTCTAATTATTGATGTATAAATCGATGCTAACATAAGTTGTAACACATGTTGCCAAAAAAAGTTCAGTCAAATCAAATTACTCAGCCGCAAGGTAACAATGACTATAGTGAGATTCTTCTCCCTCAAGTTGAATCCAGATCTGAACAAACTCTCTGTGGTTTACAAACCCGCCTTCAAAGTTGAGTAAGAATAGTGTGATGGGATATGCTCTATACAAACTAGTGATTGGTGAAATTAAAGACATCTCCAAAAATATCACTATTACTTAGCAAATTGCTCTAAGAGCCATTCACATGTAAACACGCGCAAGCTCCGCCTCTACACTTACGGAACACCTTGTGTCTAGACATGAAAGTTTGATGTCTTAAATTTTATTGTTCTGAAAGGGTTAACTTTAGGCCACTTAAGATACAATTTCTTTACTTGTTCTCTATAAATCGAGCGCGAGTAACTGTAGTTAACATTCGCAATTGATACGTAAACTTCTGGGTAATATCTTTAGGGTAGCCAGTAGGAACTTGACTAACAACAGGCGCTCAGAGTGTAAATAAAATGTATTATACATTTTATTCCATGACGTTCAGAACAGTACGCTCTAGAATATAATGACCTGTCCTACATCTTGGTTGAATAAAACAGCAAATGTTCATGATATTAAGCAAAATGCAGTGAGAAATATAATGGTAAATTACACTGAAATAAAGCAAACTGAATTTTCCGTGACCGAATAACGTTACCAAATATTTCAGGTCTGACTGTACTTAAAATTTCTGACAAGTGTTTGAAAAAAAAGAGACAAATTAGCATTCTTCATGATCGTGAACACTTTTTTCCCGTCGTCTTAATTGTCTATTTTCGAGGCTTACATAATTTGCTGCCGAGACAGTTTTAACCACAGATGAATATATATGATTTATGGTTGATGGCAACGCACAAGCTGCCCAGTGATATTGAGCAAAAGTTGTGACCATTATCATATGATGAGCATAATTTTAATAAGACTTATATAGGAGAAGTCGCTTTCTTTAAGGTCTGTGAAGAGGAATTTAAGCATATGGATCTTGCTTTAAGACATTACAAAATCTTGTTGAAAAAGTGGATTCGCTTTGTACGTAATAAGTTTGAGTGTGATTTCTGAGACGTCCATTTATAGATAATCTTGAAATGGATGCTTTCTGTTTGCACGAAATTTATCTTGAAAATGGAACACCTCATCGATCGGTAGTTTGTAAACGCCACTGTCTGCTAGTTGAAGTTGAAAACATATAGAAATAAATAACAGAGGAATCCCAATTTCATTATAAGATTAAATTCTTGTAATCGGGCCATTGATTGCTGGAATTCTCTATCAACAAACATCCAAACTGAAAATCCCTGATATATTTTTTTTCGAAATACGAAACTGCATTAAACAGTATTGATTTTCTTATTTTTTCTTTTCGATTTTAAGGCTGGGCTATTAGGGTTGGGTGGAGTGGGGATAAGGAGATGGGGTTTGTTTGCATTTGTTTTGTGGGAAGAGGAGAGGGAATGGGTATTTTGTATTATCGAGTTTTGTCTTTCGTTTTGTAAGCAGCGGTGTTTTACTCAGTTAAGGTCACTCAAGTTTTTATACAACACTTCTTTTCAAAATCTTTATTTTCTATATATCTTTGTATTGATATGCTATGCAAAATTCATTATATGCACATAAATAAGAAGGCTTATCTGTATAAGTATGTAAATATGTTGTGAAGAATCATATAAATGATATGAACATAAAATGGAATGAAATTCATAATGTTAATTTAAAAATAAGTTCTATTAAATATCGAAAGACATAGTTTCTCATTGTTTTGCTATGAATTTTTTTCTCTTTCCCATTGTTTTAGAATTTGAAAGCAAAAACATTAATAAATCACATACTTTCCATTTTTGAATTACAGTTGCAGAAAAATAACGGAAACAATGGAAGAGAGATCGCAGACGAGGAATACTCAGAGGAGGTAAGCACTTTGTGAAACGAAAAAAAAATCATAATGGATATAATTACCACATTTCCATTGTGTATATGGAACACCCGATACACCAGAGAACACAGTAACTACTCTAAATATTAAAAGTTTTGTACCACAGTAAAAAACCTGATCGTGCTATGAATAAGTAGCATGTGCTATTGGGATTACAGTAAGAGCTGGGGATATGTGTAATCCTAACAAATACAGTTGTTGGGATTACACATATCCTGAGTTCTTACTGTAAACCTAATAGCACATGCTGCCTATTTATCAGATTTGTCACGAAATCCAATTTTTATTGTGGTACCAAACTTTAAGATTTACAGTGTTAACCGGCTGATGCATGGAACTGCTTGCCAATGCGGTATTCAACATAGCACGGAATGGATGAGATCATCTCTGAAACCTTAAGTAGTAGCATTTTATATCTTGACTGATGATGTTCTGTAAACAATATTAACAAATATAATGCAATGAGTGCCACCTTTGAGATGAAAAATACTATCTCCATCTTGTTTTTAATAACAAATAGCATAATTTGCGGTCGAGACTATTAATATCGCATCGTCATACTCAATGTTTGATGTATAGATGATCAAGTGATTATGATCAAGACTACTCACATAATCTTCTAATCAGCTGTCTACAATGTTACATATTCATGATTTGCTTTCTGTTCAGAAACACACACACACAAGTCTTATATCATTTTCAAGTCTTATTACTCATATCGTGATGCTAGCTCTCCCCATTCGATGCTCATTTTCTCGCTAGTAAAGATCTGCTTCATTGGCCCCAGTTATTGCACGCTATATTTGGTTACGTAATCGACCTGTCACGGTCGTAAAAAGACCTCGGTCTTTACATGAGCCTGCATGGCTTCTAAACATCATGAGGCTGTTTGATGGATTAATTAAGCTTGTAAGCTTAAAGATGTTTCAACGTGTAGCACTGCCATTAGTTTTCTTCTTTCAATTTCTTTCTCTCTCTCTACAGAAGAAACGTTTTAGAGAAATCTATTGGTAAGAAATGTTAACCTTTTTTGCCAGTATTGGACTACTCCAGGACCAGTTTTTGCTGTTGCGTAAGGTTGCGTAACTTTCTGTTCTCAAAGTTTTCAAAACTATAATAATATATCAATTTGACCTAATACAGATGACAATATAATTGCGCTCATACTTAGTAGTTCCTCTACAAAGGTTACAGTTTGAATACATTTGTGAAAAAATAAAAGATTCGGTCACAAAAATGTGTTTTGAGGTTACCAAATTTTAACTAATAATATCAACCGAAAAGGTAGTGCTCGGACTGTTAAAAACAAAGAAGAAAATTGGCGGCAAATGAAGTCTTTCTTATTACCCAGTTTGCTTGTTTTCCCTGTTGTACTCGTTACAAGTGCTGAACTGCGATGAAAGAAACAACTGTCAGAAGAAACAGACTAGATGACTTGGTGACATGTGGCGCTGTGTAATACTTGGGGCTTCATGATGTTTTTACCACACAAAATATTCATCAAGATCCATCAAGATATACATTTTTCTATTTTATGTTTATCTTTTATTTCTGTAACAGTGACTCAGAGTGGCAGCTAAAGAACACATGTGCTTCAACTGGTTAAGGACATGTATTGCAATGGGCACGATTGAAAATATAAAATTATTAAATGAAGAAGAGATTGTTAGCAAGCTGACGGATTTTCAGTTCCACCACCAACATCGAATCGAAGATAAGAAGTTAAAAAGACTAGGACATCAACAGTCTCAGCCGTTTGATATTTATGCAATGCGGTCCTACATTCTATGTTCGCAATATAATTAATAGTTAGCATACACATTATGAAAGAAATAAAATAAAATAGTTCCACGAAAGACGTTTCAGATAACAGTGTTTATTAAGCGGTTGATTGAACGTTAATGGTTGGCAGTAGTGTATCTGGGCAAGGCCTGCCCAAAAGACTTTACAACAATAATCGTCTGGTTATTAGTAACTTGCTACACAACACAGTCAAGTGTGTACAATTCAAACGGTCGCTCCGGGGGCACGAAGACAGTGCACCACATTTACGTGTCCCCTGAATATTTTTCCATTGGGTGCAGGCAGAAGAATTTACTCACTTTGGTGAAAAGAGACAATGAACTATGAAATATCCTGCTGAAGTAGACAACGTTATGATCTGACCAGGTCTCGAATCTGCAATCCTTAAATCGCTAGGCCATTGCCTTTTAATTTAACCACAACGTTACCCGTGACATTTCGACTAGGTCAGCAAGTTGATGGGCTTGGAACACGGACAGCGAGCTCAAGTGAGGACTCTATCTAATGCACTAAATAATACACGGTATCTGGCTTCAGTTATTCTCTACAGTTATTCTGCGTTTTTTCATACATAGTTTTGTCATTTGATGAGCTCAGAACGAAACAACACTTTTAATGTGATTGGACGAAATACATTTTCTTTCTCAAAAGCTCAACATCGAATACCGTCCGTGGTGTTAAACTTGACTTTAAAAACAGAGAGATTTGTTTGAACGATTGAAGGACGCTCTTGACGCTATGTTCAATCGAGCTACTGTACTTCGGCTTTGGTTGTCAGTTTATTAAATACTGAACAAGAAAAACTTTGAGAATGTAACTTTCGGAAGTGTGTGTATATATATATATATATATATATATATATATATACATATATATATACATATATATATATATATATATATATATATATATATATATATATATATATATATATATATATATATATATATATATATACATATATGTATATATATATATATATATATATATATATATATATATATGTATATATATATATATATATATATATATATATATATATATATATATATATATATATATATATATATATGAATATATACATATTCCTAACGTAACGTACAAAATAATTGCATTTCCAATATTTTGCAGATTCTGCATATTTTTATCGACAACTGGTCAATCAATTTATTTCAAACTAGACATTTTTGTGGACAGGGGAATAAGATAATGTGTAGCGTAAGTTCATACTTTTCATTATCTCACAGAATGGAACTATAATTGGTTCGTTTCCAGATCATCTTCTTCTGCATTAGTATTTTGTGACTTAATGAACATTAATAAAAAGCACAAAATAAAAAATAGGAAGTGCCTAAGCATATCATGTTTTATAGCAGTTGTCAAGGACATTAAGTTTGATGATTTTGGCCACTTGAAAACTAGGTTAACGTCCTTCATAATTATCTGTAATCTAATCTTCTATATCTAATAACTTACTTTAGCAAGAAGCTGTTTCTATCTGTTCCTATGTCTGGTAATATTTTCTTATAATTATTTTGTTAATTTGATAATTTTGACCATTTTAAAACAATTGCAACATCTTTAAAATTATCTGTAATCTCTGTTTTATATGTTATAATTTACTTTAGCAAAAAGCTGTTCTATCTGTTCTAATGTCTGGTAATATTCTTACATGATTTCTTTTTTAATTTGATAAATTCGGCCACTTTAAAACAATGGTAACATCCTTGTAAATTATCTTTAATCTCATCTTGAATATGTATTAACTTACTTTGGCAAGGAGCTGTTCTATATGATCCCCCCAAAAAGGATGAAATAGACATTAAAGTTGTCCTCTATAGTGGGCTTACTATTCTTATCCTTTAAATTATGCAGCCAGTTTGAAACAAATGTTCTACTGTTAATACCACTCTATCCTGTCATCACATATCATGCTTCAATGCACCCGTGCTGGTAGTATGAGCAGCTCTTATTTTTTCTGATCTAAGTTTGACATCACAGATAGTTTGACAAACTGTCACAAAGAAAGGGACAAAAACATACTGTAAAAGAAAAAAACAAAACAACTGTGAGCAACTATTTAACACATAAGTGAGGTAAATTTCCTTGAGATAAGGAACGCAGGGTCTAATTCTCTCTCATACGAGTGAGGGACATAAATGTACATAATGCTTCCCCAAAATATCTTACTATGGTAATCTGAAATTCGCTTTTATTTGACACTACATACTGTGAAAATGTATGTATAAAATATTATATCAAAATCATTAGTTAGAGCGAGTTCTTTGTGCGTGGGGAGTGGACATCAATAGTTATGAAATATATTAAAATTGTGTCACAATTTTTGCTTGAATGTTTGCTAAATTATCAAGAATCAGGAAAAGCTGATATTGGTGCAACACTCGGATCAATACTCTTTCAAAACATTCGTCTAATCCAGCTCAGTAAACAGTGGTTAGCCACCGTCAGATGTTGGGTCATTAAGACCTACATATGTTACAAACTGCAAGATCAAAAGTATAGCGGCAATCAATATCCATGGCCCTGAGTCTCTAGAGATCTAGATATCACTTATGCTAGGAGATGACGGCAGGTAGGTCTGGGAATATTAATTTTGTTACCAGATATTTCATCCGACAAATGATGCCAAAGCTGACAATGGCTACTAGTGATGTTACTCGTTAGGCATAGGACTTTGTTTGCTCTCAAGTCAAAATGGGTTGCTAGCTTGGGCGAGTTGGCATTTTTGTGTGTGCAATTATGAAAGATTATCATACTGCTGCACTACTGTACAATGTTCCAGGTGCTTGAGCTTAAGGCAATTCTGTCAGTTATTGTCCAGGCCTAACATTAACGTTATGCCTACCTTACACTCAGTGAAGGTCTTGCATTCTAACCAATTAGGGTAAATATTTCATGTAAATGCCCGACTTTGCAGGCACTGTATTGAACCACACGTTAGCCCAGGCCTAAAAGATTACGATTAGGCATTTAAACCTAGGCGTTAGCTACAACAGGCAACCATTAGGCTAGGTCCAGTTTCGCTACACATTACCGGCTGGTTCATCTTTCAAGACTATTTGTAGATATTTTGTCCCTTCAACAGCCCAAAATCCAAGTTAACAGTAACTGCGGAAGTTTCTCCCGTCTGACATCAAATTGCTCTGATGATCTCAACATCGATTTTGTTTGTAAAATCTGTTGGCAGTATTTGTTACCTGATCAGCATTAGCCGGAACATTATAGAGATGATTGACTCTAAAAAAGAAAGCATTCGTTATTCCCCCCCCCCTCCCCCTTAACTCAGAATCCTCGTTGTTGGAACGCCAGCGGATTAACTGCCCTGCACCTTGGCAAAATAAACGCACGTCGGTTACGTCTGCTTATTAATGTACCTCTCAACGAAACCAAGACGTTAATGCTACAAGAGTATACCTATTCTGCTATTATGATACTTATCGGTGCCATGTGTCTTTTTCTTCCGCATAGTTGGACAACCCAAACGGAAACTAACGATGAGCAAATAATTCCTTTAAGTTTATCAACGATGTTTCATCGTTTTTCAGTATCCCCAGTTTTGAAACCCCCAGCTGCGCGGTCAGGAACAGGCCGTTTCGGTGAAAAACGCACGGGAAATGGGGGACTATCCCACTTTTTGTTAAAGTCAATTACTCTCTCTATTTTTCTCTCTTAAGAAATTAATGGGTTTGTCTTGTTTCTAGAATATTCAGTATCAATTTTCCTATATAGGGAAAAGGGGGGGGGGGCGTTGTGGTCAAGTGGTTAAGTAACTAGAGGGGGTTGCTGGGGGAGAAAGCCCCCGCTCTCAAAAGTCTCCTTCCTCCCCCGCCCCCTGCTGCCCCAAATGAAATATGAAAATACAATATAACTTAATAATAAGATATAGCGATACCCTATTTTAAACAATATTGCCCCTTGTCAATCTTTTTGACCCGCTCTGACGCCCCTCTAATGAAAAAGTCTAGTTACGCCCATCGATTTCGATATTGTGTAACCGATACCAGTCATCAGGCAGAACCTGGATACACACCTCCTTGATACACATATTTGCGATTCCTTACCCATATATCACTTTTAATAAAAATCGCACATATAAAGTACACATATGGACTGTATTGAAGTAAACAATCGCAACTTATCGCTAACCGACTATTTTCAAAACTTTTGGTCTGCTCTCTGACATAAACAACAATCCATTCCTTTAAATATGCAGCTCGAATAGCTGAGCGCGGTAACCTCCTTTTTGAGTTTTTGATGTCGGCCGAAGCGCGTGCACTCAGGAAGTGGGTTCTTTATGTCTTGGAATAACTTTCTGCACTAGGCGATGGGAAAACGCGGTGCGTTTCCTCTGATCTAAAAGGTTAACTGACAAACAACGACGTAAGTGAGCCTGACAAATTTTGAACTCTGGAGCCTGAGACGGGTATATCAAAGTAACAAAGTTACATAACTCTAGCTCAGTACCTAAACAAAATAAGAACTTAACAAAAAGAAATCTGCTAGACTTTAAGGCAAAATTTCTGTAACAATATATTACGTAATTTCAGCACCGCACTTGTGAACTCGCCCAAACTGAGGGTCGATTGCTAAAATAGGCCTAACCAAACTATTGTTTCCGACGACTTTACAGACTTAAGCCGATTAATATAACGTAATTGATGGACTATGACGCTGGACAGACAGTTTTGTAGTGGCTGAATGCATGAAGCCTAATTCGATGATACATTTGATACAAATCATAATTATAGTAAATCATAGACAATGGGCCAGCTTAACCTGTATTGTTGAAAGAACAGTCGAGACGAAACTGAGAACTTCAGACAAAACAATTGAAAGAACAATAAACTGAACCCATTGTCAAAATTCCATCGCTATAAGCTTTTTAAGTTTATTCAAATTTGAAATTTGATAAGAAATTTCCTGAGAAAAGGGATCATCCCAATGGTAAAGTGAAACAGGCTATTGTAGACAAGATTTGCAGTGCTGTAAGCACATGTACTGTGTGTTGCATGTATGAGAACAGAGAGTATGAGAACAGAGCACACATGGTTATCAGCTAATAGCACAGTGACTTTCTCTACAGTTCACATTTTAGTTGGACTTTCAACAATTTACCGGATGGAACTCAGGAATAACCTGTTCAGATGAGGTAAAGAAACAGTCATAACAGTACCATTACCATGGTTACAATTGTTTGGGAATGCGGCATTTTGCCGTGAAATACCTAACATTACCGAGCTAGTCGTGCGCGAAACTTGACCCCCCCCCCATCTGCCCCTTCCAGATGAAAAAGTCTGATTGCGTCACTGAATACGATGAAACAACTGAAATGACAATAATGGATGCGTGGGAAATATAATGTAGTAATCAGATATGTGTTCAAGTCAGTGTCGGTGTGAATAGAACTAATATGGTAAATGTTGTCTCTTGAAACAATGCAGATGCAATATACATATGACGGCAACAGAAACATTTTGCAAGCACAGATGTAATTTATTTCTGATTCAGTTGTAACAACATATTTATATACATTATTCTATATATTTTATAAATCAAGTGACATCGTATAATGATATACCTATTACACGCGAAAAGTGGTCTTAATTCATTTACTACTGGTATGCATCCCCTCTGGTAAGCTAAGCCACAACTTCATCAATCAAGACTACGAGGCAAACACACACACGCACACATACATAACAATAATCAGAGTTGCAAACATCTTGAAAATAATTATTCATCGCCCGTCAAATGGCAGATAGTTGTCCACATATTTACAATCTAAGTGGTATCAATTGCAATTTTTTTTTTGAAAACTGGAAATTGACCTCTCAAAACCACATATTGTAAAGCAATACGATTGAGATCGCAAAAATGCTCTAATGCAAGAATTATCGTAGGCCTATGCGATACCAACGGTATGAAGCATGGACAAAATTCACATCGCACCAACATCTTCGGTATTTTTTTTGTCAGATGGATACATCTCATTCTCTTCGTTCACTCATTGGTATTCCCTCCATTCCATACTTCTATTTGTTAATTTATACTCTCTCCTTGATATAATTTACGAACATTAACAGTGCTTATAGAACTTTGATCAACTTTGATCACACTTTCGACCAAGAGTAGGCTCATTCAGAATTGAGTAAATCCATGCAATGTTGACCTCAAAGTGTCACCCCAGTCTAACTTAAACAAACATGTAAGCATAATTGTTTACTGCTATATGGCCATTAGTAAGTTGGGCAATGGTTTAAGGTCTTTTCATCTCTTTATCAGATACTTATTTATTCGTGTTATATTCTACAATAGATTTCTCACAAATGTTATATATACAGATAATAGGAAAGAAGAATCACTTGAATCTTTAGATAAATCTCGTAAATCTCTCATATACATAAAGCTTTACGCAGTAAATAAAATATTAATTTTCTACAAGTATTTGACAAGCTGCAAGAAATTCAACTAACTAAAAAAAAAATAGAAAGACAGCAAAGAACAAAGTATAAAGTATACGTTGTAAAAGAAAGGCCAATTGAGTAAAATACAGGATTATCATATATTGTACGACCAAAGCTGGTATCATGTTACTTTGTAGCGAATTGCTGTTTTATACTATGTATGTTATGTACTATGTCAATGTAGATTGGCTTTGAAGTTATACTTAATTATTAAAATACATAGTACTTCATAGGGCGGTAAGCCGATTTCGGTTACTTAAACAAACTCTCTTAAAAAATTACGAAATTGTGTTTTGAAACAAAAGAATTGAATATTTGCGTTATATGTAATATGTAATATGAACAAACTTCAAAATATATCCAATATGAAATTGGGGGAGAAACAGAAAAGTATAACAGGAAATATGCTTTTTGTGTTTGTTATTTGGTTTTCAATGTAATTCATATCATCGATTAGTCATAAATAGTTTTGTATGTAAGTGATTTCCAAGGCATTTTCGATTGCGTTCGTCATTACTATCTCAGGTTACCAGTAAAACAGAAGGTTATGGTAATACTTAGGAAGAAATACTTTTACGCTGAGTGCAAGACGAATTAACAACTCTATTTTCAAAAAAGAGAAATATGATTTCGGTCACTCAAAATCAACTGTACATCTTACTAGCATACTATTAGAAACTTTACTAACAAAATTCAAAATTCTTACTCTTAGCATATTGAGTCATCGTCATCTGAATTCTTCAAAAGCTATTACTTTTCACATGAAGCAAGCTCTTTTAGGAACTTAACGCGATCTTCCCAACCTGATTCTGCTTTGCTTGTTTCGCTTGTTATCATGTTTTGAAGAAATTGTTTAACGGTGGTGTTAGGTGATGCGAGAGACAGCCTGTTAGTTCGCTCGATGCGGTCTCTGATGGTTTCGACCTGGGCAACAATTTCTGCTTTTTTATTTTCCTGACTCTCTTTAACATTTTTCAAAGCTTGCGCAATATTATTATGGTTTTCTGATTTTAGTTTCTCTTCGAATGCTTCATTAGTAATTGTTCGTGTACGTACTTTTCGTTCGTAAATAAAGTTTCTCTTAAAATGATGTAATGAGCTACAAAGAGATTTGCATTTTTCACATCCACGAACGACGGAGAGAGGTCTAATCGAAGAGCAGGTCGAAACGAATTTTGCATAACACGGATTACAGCACGTTCGTTCACATTGCATACAAACAACTGCCATTTTACCATCGGAAAGGTTGGTTTTCACCGTCTCTTCGTATGTTTCTTCATATTCATAGACGAACTGCTCGTTTTCAACGCTCCTGTGGAGTAATACATTCTCTTCAACTTGTAACGCAGTGTATTCGATAACTTTGCTCTTCAGTAGTTCTGGAAAATTAGATAAGATCTTTTTGAGCTGTTCTTTTTCTGCTCCTGCTTCCCTGGTCAGTTCTAGGCCTACATTTGTACATGCTGACAACACATTTATAAATGAACTAAAACTGTTCCATCCCATCGACCATTGGGGTTCCAGTGCCTCATAATTTTTGGCACCTTTTTCTAAATTCAAATGTTCATTGTTAAACAAGAATAGATCTCTAAATTGCAAACCGAAATCTTTGGCAGTATCTCTGAACTTCTCATTGCCGCTTACTGAGGCGTGTGTTCCAAAAAGGCATATACTTTTTGCCACATCTTTGCTTAAGAGTATTGTAACCAAGTTCGTTATGTATGTCTCTCTATCTGTTTTCCTCAAATCAGATGCTTTTTTGACAAACGCTATCATATTTAAATTGCCAATTTCATAAGTACAGAACACTCGTATTTGATTCATTATTTCTTCGTCTCTCGATTCACCATTAGTATTACCCAACCCAGGAGTGTCAATGATTGTAATATCAAATTCTTTTTCATTTTTATGTTCGTGAAAGGTGTATACCGAAATCCATTTTGTTTGACTTTCTCTGTGCGATTGATTCTTTTCTTCATCAACCAGTGTTAATTGATAGCGAAAATCATCGAGCCATGTGACCCCTAAAAGATAATTTACGAGAGCGTTTATCAACGTTGTCTTTCCAGCACCAGTCTCACCAACAAACAGCACTACTTTGTTATCACGTGTTTCAGAACATGCACCGATGTCACACTTTCTCATTTTCATATCTGAATTTTCTATTGGCTTACAGCTGTAGTTGAGTTCATATATTGCTGGTGTTCCTTGTGTCACCAAAGACGCATTGATGGTAGTCCCGTCAACTTGTTTGACACTTGGATTATCTGTCAAAATGAATAGCATAAAAATAACTTCAATATCAATATATCACCATCAAACATTACTGTAGTTGTCATTATGGTTAAAACATTTGTAAAAATGAATGAGATACGAACAATGATATTTTCATCGGAACTAACTCAAACCAACGTTTCTTGATGTTATCTTAAAAGACATTTAAATATTTTTTAAAGAGTGTCTTCCTTGCCGTTTTTTACGTTTCTCTTTCTGTACACGCTATAAGAGGGAGGAGACTGATAAAGTTCACTTGAAAAAGCTAAAATTGCTACAGGTTATCTATAATTATTTACTAAGTGTGTTTTATCACTTTCAGTAATAAATACTCATCCGAGGGTGGTAATAACATACTTGATGAAGCCAGAACATAATTCATCGTCATATTATCATGTAGGAATGTCTCACAGCAATAATAGTGACTCAATGGAAACATGTGGCTTTCATTTGCAGAGGCAACTTGCAACTTACGTCAAAACGTCTCGACAAAGAGAACCTCTTTGAATTCTTTAAGTTTAGTTTTACTTTTCAGAATTGATTTGTTCAATATTACTTTTAGGATGGATTATGTAGCGCATGTACATATTTATTTGTAAAAGGTAATATATTATTATTTTGTGTTAAATTCTAATTTCTAATTCTGAAACTGTTACATATTTTCTGTAAAGAAAGGTTAATTGTGTTTGTACCCAATTTTCCCTCAAAAATATATCAGAGATATTTGTCCCTTGTCCCTTATGTTACTTGTAATTCAGCCTCTAAAGAATATCCTGCTAGGATGGAAAAGTCAGGCCCACTTACTTTTACACATATATTTCCCCAAATTATTCAAACACAAATATAAAATAAAATGACAAGAACTGACTCTGGTATTTCACATAGTCTGAAATCTGTGCTAAAATAGGGTCTATCTTCTTATATACAGGTTGGTTGGTAAATTCAATATCTTTAACAATGCGACCGGTTATACATTTAATATGATTTCCATTGTGGGAGGCAGAAATTAAGAAGCACTGTTAAGTAGGCTGTGGTACACTAGTTGGACCTATCGCCTAGCTGATACTCTACCTAAATATCAAACTAATTATATATATGTTTATACATATATATATACTAATTATATATATGTATATACATATATATATTTATATACATATACATATATATATATATATATACATATATATATATACATATATATATATGTATATATATCCATTCACACAGTTATATGTATAATATATATAATGTATATATATAATATAATATAATATAATATAATATAATATAATATAATATAATATAATATAATATAATATAATATAATATAATATAATATAATATAATATAATATAATATAATATAATATAATATAATATAATATAATATAATATAATATAATATAATATAATATAATATAATATAATATAATAGAATAGAATAGAATAGAATAGAATAGAATAGAATAGAATATAATATAATATAATATAATATAATATAATATAATATAATATAATATAATATAATATACTATAATATAATATAATATAATATAATATAATATAATATAATATAATATAATATAATATAATATAATATAATATAATATAATATAATATAATATAATATAATATAATATAATATAATATAATATAATATAATATAATATAATATAATATAATATGATATAATATAATATAATATAATATAATATAATATAATATAATATAATATAATATAATATATTTGTATATTTGTATATAATGTATATAAAATATAAATATATAATATATATAATATTTATAAATATATAATATATATATATATATATATATATATATATATTCATACACATTAATTTTTTATTTGAATGTATTATTCATTTGACTTTTTACCTTCAGTAGGTACCCAATAGTATCCATTCACACTGTGTCTTATGTTCTCTAAAAGAAAAGTGACGGTTCATAGTAAATATTGATTGTAAATCGTATTTATAGTTAGGATGTTAAATGACACCATGGTACACTATATTTTTGATAAATTATCACTTAAAAGAAGCAGATGTTACTTTACATTTCACCGCCTTGGTGAAGTCACTTATGGTAAGAACAAAAATGTTAAAACATCAAAGCCCTGAAGAAAATATTCATTTAATTTCGAAACATAAAAAGAAAAATACAAACCAACGCAAAGTTAATATACTACAGAATGGAGTATGACGTAACTGTATTTAAGCTATGTTTATTGAGATATATTGATGTACATCTTATAGAAGTGCTCTTCTGCGCTCGTGTTCTTTTGGGATTACCGTTATATGATGTGAAGGTGGTGGTGACTTGGACGGTAATTATTATGACATGATCATCATTATTATTATTATTATTAATAGTTATTATTATAACTATTATTATTATAGGTTTGATATTGTTTATGATACATGCGGATACATTAAATTCAGTTTTGTCCCTAAACGTGATAACTGTCAACTTTTAAAATTAGAAACCGTTGTAAAGGATTTTGATAGTCAAAACTATTACAGAATTACGTTTTAAACTCTTTAAGCCATTTTTGCTAACATTTAGCTCTAATATTGATAAACTTTCAAAGAAACAAAGCACTTAAAAAAAAAACTTGAGAAAATGTAATAAAACCAATCCATCAATCAATCTCGCATGCAGCTAGCTAAGACGTTCGATGGGGAACTGTGAAAGTTTTTTTTTTTTTTTGCGTTTAACGCCGTTTTCCCACTAGTTTGACATATTCCATCGAGTTTTTACACGTTTACATCCCAAAACAGCAAACTAAGATATTAGCCAAGTTTTTCCCTGCAAGAGCATTAATTGGCGAGTTATTAAGGACTTCTGCAGATAATGAGTAGACTGTCTTCTGACAAATTCTATATTAATATTTAATTGGATACAGTTCCCCAAATCCACTAGTTTGAGCCGTTGCTTAAATAGATTCATTCATAGCAACAGTACATATTGGTGTACTGGGTTGCTTATGACGCCGGCAAAGTGAAAAGGTACTTCATCATTAAATGACGCTAATATAAGTCAAATAATCTTATTATGGGCGGGGTTTATTGCGATCCTAACGGAAAAAGGTTTTCGTGAAAAACAAAGTTCACAGTTATAAATTTTTCAACTTTTATTCCACCAGTCCAAGTTGGATTTGAATAGATAAGCTAGTCGTTTATGTCGTCATGGCATCGCGGGGTCAATGAGGTTAAGAAAATCATTGAAAAGGACGCAAAAGCTGCTTTAAATATTAAAAAAAAAACATTAACAAAGATAAATAAACATAATAAATCGAAGGAGCGGTGGACATGCAGCTTGTTCCAGGAAACGTTTTAATTTTGCTTTGACCCTATCGCCGTTAATGAGCCTTACAATTCGTTTCCTAATTGAAAATATATATCGATACGTTTCGCATAAAAAAAAATCGTGTGACAATTTAACATCAGCATGGCACGTCATGGTTGATATTGATATGTTTAAATTAAATGTGAGAAAACTTTGTCAGCGTTCCGTATGTTATCATCATATACGTGCTTCAATGTGTGCATTAATTTCCTGTAATGTTGACTGTGACCGTCAACTGATACAATATACAGTCGATGAGTTAGCAGGTCTGCCTTAAAGTTTCTATACACAGTTTATTCTACAAGGTACTGCAGTGACAAAGCAGTGTTATGGTACCCACCTGTCTATATACTTTAACATTTATTATCGACCGTGTAAACAGTGAACTTTGGTAGATTACGTTTATGATATTCCAAAGCAGTTTCGATTTAAGGCAACAAAACTATTGAACAGGATTGTCATGTGACTATCTGTATGTGTCTTGTGTTTAAACTTTGCCAAGCAACTGTTGTTGCTTGTTTGTTCGATATGGGGGCGTAACCAAATGCTACTTGTATCTTAAGAAATCCAACGCAGCTTTCTACCTGCATAAAAAGGTACACGTTAAGTCAGTTTGATCCTCTTCTGACTTAAATTGTATGTTATCCTTCACTTTTTGAGTTGATTTTGATTTGCAGTTCTATTTTTGCTTTGTTTCTTTTCGAATACTCTTTCGGGAGCTGGTCAATTTTCTATCCTCTTTCGATACTTCCTCAAACTGTGAGCCACGGACCAGGCGAGAATGGGAGGGGGAGGGCCATGTATGAGAAGAGTCTCACTAGGCTACATTGCATGCTATATATATATATATATGTATATATATATATATATATATAGATATATATATATATATATATATTATACAGCTCGATGTCTGACGTAGATAACTATTATGCCCAGAAAACATGATCTCATATACATCGGACGCGATACGATATGAAATAGTACGCAGTTACCTTTCTTGATCTTGATGACCACCAATCCTATCATTAGTAAACCAATAGTTACTATAAATGCTATTAGAATATATGGCAGTTTTCGTGGTTGAGAGCTGCTGATGCCCTTGATATCTGTCAAGGAAACAAATGTTGTTACTGAATAGACGGAAATATGTAAGAAATAATTTCGTGGGGTTCATAATTCAGTAGTTAATTCGTGGAGTACTGTACACAATAAAACAAACATCACTTTACAATTTATGATAGACTGATGCACTGGTCTGATCGAAACGTGACATGTAGCACAAAAAAGTGTTCCTAGCAGCTATGAAAGTAATTCATTTATCATTTATTGGATTTATCTGCAGAAATCATTCTTTACAGTGACACCAGAGTCATATGTTACGCTAACTGGTATAGACGTTCCATTATGTTGGTATGCGTAGTCGCCACTTGAATTATTCGTGACATGTTAACGTGTTAAACGTCTCATTTTAAGGTTTATTAAAAATATTATTTACCGAGCAAACTGAACTTGTTGAAACAATTACTCACCAGAAATAGAAACGTTGTAAACTGACATTTCCTCATCGGTACCGTTACCATAAAAGCATACATAAATGCCTTCTAGTTCAACGGAAAGAAAAGGAATAGACAAAGCATTGTTGCTCTCCAAGCTATATTGGTTTGATTCACAGACAGTACTTCCATGCGAACCATGGGCTAAGAGCTTGAAATTTGCTCCGTTTATTCGTCTTTTCCAAACAAAGAATAGAGATTCGTCAAATGAGCACGGCAAAGTTATCGTTTTATTAGTAAGGTGCTTTTCTACTACTGCTTCCGAATAGTTAATTTTGGGTGTATGCACTTCAATTAAGACGATAGAATTTTCGTTGATCAGTAAAGGCTTACCTGGTTTAGCTTTACAAACTAAAAGTTGAAAATTGATAGAATTAAATACTGATTGATTGACTGTTATCAAGCTAGTATATAACTCTTCTTCTTGAATATATTCAGTGTGAAAAAGAACCTCATGGTCATCGTTTGTAGTGCGTAAATTCCATGACAATTGCGTTGGTGGACGAGTTTTGTTGACAAAGCAGACGACGGGTGAACTGTCTTTTGCGTAGTGGTAACAGTATCTCATTCCATTACAGTAAGAAATGAAAGGATGCAGTAATGTAGGGTGAACTAGGGAGAGAGTGAAGAGAAAATGAACTCCGTCAACTTTTAAGGCATCCAATCTCCTTAACAATACTTTTTACTTGACCTACACTGAACCCAAACTATAGCAAAATTACCTCACCCCTGTTTTACCTAGACCTGAATCTCAGAAGACAGTAACCATCAATGCACGTTCATCATAAAGTTGAAATGTGGAAAGTAAGGTTTATAAGTTGTCATTGAATTGTGCACCTTTTTATTAGAGCTTGGTTTTATTCCTACACAATTCTTGTTATCTCAACATTGGATTTTACTGATAGATATATATTTATATATATTGATTTCATTAATGAATATGTGAATAAGACATCATTGTGATGCTACTTTATATGTAATCAAATTATATTGGCTAATACACTGTTATGTTGCATTAAATTTACACAATTATATATTTCGTTTGCATTCGTTAAGAAATTCGAAGAAACAAAAACGAAACATTACAGCGCCTCAAAGCTCTCTAAGCTTGAGAAATTACTATTTGTCATTTTATTTGTCAAATACTTGCATTTTATTATCAATCATAAAACTATTAAAAGTTCAAAATTCACAAAAATATTATAACCGCAAAGACTGCAGACCATCCGAAATAAAATATGATTGGTGTTATATATAAAGAGATTGTGTGTTCATACCTGTTACGACAACTTGGATGTTCAACACAATTGGGTTACTGTCCGCTCTCTGTAACTGGAGAACTGTGAAATTATGCTCGTGGCCCAAAGAAACATTATTGATGATGAGAGATCCATTTGCATGTATATCAAACTCTCCTGACGTAAATCCTTGCCCTGACTTTACATTATCTTCCAAATAAAATATTGGGTTTTTGCTAACATCCAAAGTATCGTACCAAAAAATATTATGCGAGTCTTCTCCAAAAGAGCAATGTATTGTTCCTCTAATCCCACGCTCAACATATTGCACTGGATTACATATTTCTGCATTTCCAGCACCTATTGAATAAGTAAAATTGGCACATAGAATGTTAAAGAATTTCTCTGGACAAAAAAAGTATGGAAAAACTCAGAGATCCCTTTAAAATTGTGACAATAATGTTCTCATGGCTGGATTGATATTTGGAGCCACTATAAATTGAGCTAAACAATTATATGTTATCAATATTGCATAAAACACTTACGAAAGTCGTTGGAAGGTTATTTTATCTTTAACTAACAAAAAATCGTCAAACACAAGACTTACCATGTAGTGAACGCAAGGGTAATAAAATGAACACTAAAATAAAAATCATGTTTGTAGTCGTGAAGCGGTCCGTTGTTCTGGAAAAGAGAGAATAAAATAAGCGATTTACAAAAAACTGATTATTTTTGGTCATTATCATTAACATGTGAAAAGGGACAGCTAGCCAAAAATACTTCTCATTAGAGCTATTTCAACATCGAGAGCATTTACCCCTTTGTTTCGGTTTATAATCAATTATTTATGAAACTCTGTTTTCTTTTTCACTGTAATCCAATTATGGAAAGTATATATTAAAATATGAAAAGTGAATATGAATGTTGGGATAACAACGGTGACAAAAGAGGATTAGTGTCACGATCGCCTAATCTATACTTGCGATCTTAGTTGAAAGTGTTTTTAATATGTAAGTCACGTCTTATCCAATGTGTACTCCTCGCCTCATCGAGGGGAACGGGGCTGGGGGTATTCATTTTTAACATAATAATGTGGTTTTGACGCCCTCTTTAAACACTGACTCTACAACTGTACTTTTTGTATCAATGGTCTTATGAGAGTCTGCACTTCTGTATATAGATAATAGTAGTCGTGAATGCCGAATGTCGAATGTCAAATGCCAATAAATCCCAGAGATTCAACCAGTTGAAAGAATGTTTATTTTTACCTGACATAGAAAGAATCATGCACTTATTTACTGTTAGAAAAGAGGTCACCTTCCACCTAACCACTTTGATTAAAGTATGCAATAAGGATCTACGTGCATCACATCATTAACCATTAACGTTATCAAGATCACAAGGATTTCAGACTTTAGACTCTTGTGACTTCACATAATCTCCTACTTCTGCCTGAAACAGTCCTTCTTTCTGTACTCACGATTTTGGATCCACGAGACACGGAGGCTTCAGCTTATGCACTGCTTTTGAGGTCATCGAATTTTAGTGTTCCGACTTTGAATGTTGTTATTCTCAAATGAAAAAGAGTGACTCATTTCACCATGTTGTATCGACGTGCCAAGTATTTTTAGCTGAATTGTTTACAAGATGAAGTTTCATATACACGCATACAAACCAAGGTCATCACTGTCGCACAGATTGATTTGCTTTTGCAAAGAATAAAACAAAAATTGTTCTTTTTATCGAAGAAATACGTTGCAGGACAAACTTTAAGTTGCAATTGCAGTTAAAGGAGTCTAGACTACCGTGGTTCCCTATAAAAATTTTCATTTTTTCAACGCAACTAGTATTAATCGTCGAGTTGATTGGTGGTACGACGTACGACGTCCCCATCAAGGACCCTATAGGAGAGGGAAAAACTGAAGACAAACACTCAGACCAAATTACATTGCTTAAAGTGCTTGTCCAAAGCATTGTTAAACCCATTCACACTACTTGCAAGTACAATTTTCTCAGGCAAACCGTTCCACCTATTCACAATCCTATTAGAAAAAAGTTATGCCGAATAATAATCCTACTTTGTGACTTTTGGAGTTTCAGACAATGACCTCTGGTACAACTACTATTAGTAAACATGACAAAATCGGTGACGGATAAATTATCAAAACCATACACAATCTTGATAACCTGAATCAAGTCCCCACGTGACATCCTAAGCCCCAGTGTGGTGAGATTCAATAGTTGTAACCGCCTATAATAAGGAACACTCTTTAAGGAACTAATCATTCTAGTAGCCCTCCTCTGGACCTTTTCAAGTACTTCCTATCCTTGGCAAAATATGGGGTCCAAGTCTTCACAGCATACTCTAGATTAGGCCTAAACAACTGCTTATAAAGCCTAACTACTATGTCCTCTCTCAAAAAACTGAAGTTCTCTTGATTACACCTAAAACCTTATTACCTCTTTAACAGCTTCAATGTTTTCAATGTTAAGAAGGTTGCAGAGATGAGTCAATGTAGATACCCAGGTCTCTTTCAACCAAGACCTCCTGTAACTCCACACCATTACGATTGTATGTATACTTTTGGTAACTACTACCAAATGCACCACTTTGCATTTATTAATATTAAAAAGCATTTGCCATCCCTCAGACCAGGAAAAAAAACTTATCCAAATCCGCTTTAAGCTTCTCAGAATCATTTTTGGAAGAGACCTCAGAATTCAATTTGGTGTCTTCAGCAAACTTCTTAGGTGTACATAAAGTATCTACGATAATGTCATTTATATAGGCAACAAACAACAAGGGACCCAAAACAGACCCTTGTGGAACCCCACTAGTAAAGCTCTGCCAAGAAGAAGCACAGCCTTTAATTACCACCCTCTGTTTGCTATTACCAAGCCAATTCTCGATCCAAGACAGTAAAGTCACATTGACACTCATACTCTTCAGCCTAAGTAAAAGACGCTGGTGGGGAACTTTATCAAATGTCTTCTGGAAATCCAGGAACGCAACATGTACAGACTTCTGCTTATTTAGTGAGCTTTTTACATCTTCCATAAACTCAAGGATATTTGTGAGACAAGACTTTTTTTGACAAAAGCCATGTTTATACTCTCTGATCAAAGACTGACTGCTGACTGACAGACCATAGACGTTTTAGCAATAGACTCCATGACCTTACAAACAACACTAGTGAGACTAGCGGGCCTATAATAACAGGGCTTAGGCTTATCACCCTTCTTGAAAATTGGGGTAATATTAGCACATCTCCATATTATAACCTTCAACTCTGAACACTTACAATATCATCCGTAACATATAGTTAAACTCCCCCACCAATTCCATTATTAGTGTCCCATCTGTCCTGACGATACACAACTTACCCCTGGTGAGAAACCTCAGCACTATCAATGTCCTCCCTTAACCAAGATTATGTGATACCAAACACATCAGGTTTCAGATTCTCAAGAAGCACAGTAAATTCAGCAAAAATTGCGGGAATACATCTAGCATTTTAGACAATCTTCAGCTTATTCCTGAAACTATGTACCTTACCATGCCTCCTGATAATGTTAAAACTATGAATATCACTTTCCTTGCTTTCAAAACGCCTATAATCGCCTCCACTAGAAAAATAATCCTTACCAAAATGTATGCCTGCCCTCATCGCACCCCAATTTAGTTTAAACATAGCTGATCAACAGAGTAATTCACCATCCTACCAAACAACGAGGCCCCAGTACTAGCTAAGTGCTAGCTAATAATTCATACGTAAATTCTTCAACGTTGTAAAGTATATTACAGGGAAAGACACAAGTTAGTAATGCTCACAAAGCACATTTCTATGCCACTATTCGGAGCATATTCAAAGCCGATATGAAACTGAGAAACCTTCCGCATATTCACAATACAAAACTCACTTCACTTATACCTTACTATTAAAGTTATATTAAATATTAATAAATTGATAAATAGTCATACCTTCTACAACATTTCGCTGTATTAGTATTTTCCACAACAGGTTATACGTGTGTCTAAAAAAAAGGACAACAACGGTATGTTCTTACTTATCGTACAACGTGGATTGCTCAATCGACTTTTATGTGAGTCCTCAACATTTCTTACAGTCCTATAGACTAGTATCCAGCAGTGGGTTTGGACTTTAATCCTAGTTATTTAGTAACTAACTAATCTCGATTACGAGTCTCTAATACTCATATTGAGGTAAATTATATCTGTCCTCAAAATAATGCTTTATCGCATCGACTTTGGAGTTGACTGTACAAAAAATAATAATAACAATGATAAGAATATAATACGACGATTAAAGTTATATTACATATTAACACATTGATAAAACTTGTGACAAGAATTTGCTGTATTAATTTCAGCCAAAGCAGGTAATACCTGCCACTGCTGGGAAGACCATATATACATATATATATATATATATATATATATGTTGATGATGTTTATATGTATATATCAGGCGCGTATCCAGGATTTTCAAACCCGGGGGGGCGCGAATTACTATCTAAGCGGAGCGCCACCATCGGTTGGCGCGCAGCGTACAAGAAAATTTCTTGTTTTGAAGCCCCCCAGATCACCGAAAACGGCACTTCTCGGGCTTGAAATGACCAACCAGATGTACACTTTTTGCCTGAGAACCAAGTATTTCCTAATAGTTTTTTTTCCATCCATAACCTTTTTGAAGATTGTCAACCCGGCACACATCATGTTCGACCTGATCGCATCTCCTGTGGGTCTTTGCTTTTGTAGGTGATTCTACGTCGCGGCCCACAATACCCGTCAGCCCCACTTTTCAAGGTTTTAAGCCCCATATTTGTTCAGAATTTGAAAATTCACATTTCTCGTGAATAAACTCACTTCAAAACATACCCATAATCTTGTACAAAATTTCATCTATGGACAACCAATATAGAAAAAACTTCCTTCAACCCCTAACAGACCGGTCAAAATTGCACGAGTAGAGGGAAGTGTGATGTAGAATGTTGGTCAGAAATTTTCGAAAATTCAGACACAGTTAATTTATTGGTGTAGAAATATTAAAACCTGTTATAACGGCTATTATAAAACTTGGTTGAAGGAAATGAAAAAATAGCAGATATTTCCGAAACCGAACACTACACACATAGGCGTAGGAGGCGCGGCGGCAGTGGCGGAGCTAGGGGTATTGGTCAGGAGTGGCGAGAATGGTCTGTAGGGGCGCTTTCGACACTATCTAAGCGGAGCGCCACCACTGGTTGGCGCGTAGCGTAGAGAAAATTTTTGAGTAAACTGATACTCCCTAGATCGCAGGAAATGACCCTTTCCGGGCCTGGCTAATTTGCAGATAAACGAAGAATAAGGTGTCATCGCCAAATTACACCAACAAAATGTGACAAATGTCAATAAGTAGATGAGAGCGCAATAAAAAAGTCAATAATCTAGAATAATTAAAAAGTGGTAAAGAGCTGAAAAAGGCGCCAGCAGTCCATTTGAGTCCGTCAGGGGGGGGGGGTATCCGCCCCCCTGACCATATGGACGCTCCGCCACTGCGCGGCGGGGGTGCAGGCCCTAATTCGCCATTACTAATGTAAAAGAGAGTTTTGACATAATTGGACCTCCATGCTTTTTATACATCTACATGAGACATGTCGTTGTTTACATTAGCATCCCGCGGTATACTGCGCAATTTGAACGGACCGTACGGTACATGATGGCATGCGATGTAATAACCGATGCTTGCTTATATGATATTGACATGAACCCGTTGAACGCGCGCTTCGCGCGCGAAAATTTCTGGTTATTTTTTCAGGCAAGTCGGACAGTTTAGGGCTTTTCATCCTGGAACGCCATTTTCATGCTCACTGATATGATGTGATATCTGCTGTTTGCGTTACAAATTCGAAGAGGCGCGTAGCGAGGAATTTGCCAAGGGAGGGGCGAAGCCTTTAGGCAAATTATCTAAGCGTAGCGCCACCATAGGTTGGCGCGAAGCGTACAAGAAAATTTTGGCCGAAAATGCCTCCCAGATCGCTGGAAAATGGCACTACCCAGGACCATTTGTTAGCGCGAAGCGTACAAGCAAATTTTGGCCGAAAATGTCTCCCAGATCGCTGGAAATGACACTTCCCAGGCCTTGTAAGTTGCCTCTAAGCACTTTCTATTTTGAAATTACTAAGCGATATCATTTACAAAATGCTAAATGGGGGGGGGGCGGGCGGTCGCCCCCATCCCAAAATGCGTCATATTCCCCGACGACACGGTCGAGTTCGAGACCAGCCACAGTTGGTTTCAGAGCACAATTCTACACACGCGTTATGATAGACCATATATAGTATATATATAGATCATTAGTGAGAGAGGAAAATGGAAACGTCAAAAAATGGAGTTGTCGGTGTAAGGGGTAAGGTGAGTCACACTTTTACGAAATCATTGATCCGTCACTGGCTACCCTTCAGCGCTGTAATGATGTCACTGTTCCTCTTTCTCTTCCCGGTGTCTTCGCGTTTTGCTTTTTCTCCCTCTTTTTCTCCTTTTTCTCTCTTTCTTCTTTTTCTTTTCCCTTCCTTCCTCTCCTTCTCCTCTTTTTTCCCCTCTTTTTTTCCTTTTTTCTTCTCTTTTTTTCTCTTCTCTTTTTCTTACCCGGGGGGCGCGCGCCCCCAACGCCCCCCCCTGGATACGCACCTGTATATTACGAGTCCATTGCTACTCTGAGTTTCACGCTTGTACAAGTAGTTGTACAGCGTTCGACAGGCTGACTGTGGCTATCGTCATTTGTAACAGTGCTATATAGATTTTTATCTTTCAGTGATTTTGGACTTTAATCATTCAGAGACGTTGCTCTCTCATTTTCGGTTTCATTTCATGCATTCACACAGTGGAATGACTTTTGTTCCCATATACTAGGGCATTATCATATCGACTTTTGGAATTGACATTTGCAACCTGCTTTATTCTTTGCAGTATTACATATTAAAGTTTTGTACGCAATCTAACATGAATAGATGCAACATAAACAGTGCGATGACTAGTTAAAACAAAACTTGAATGCGGAACATTCTTGTTGCAGTTAAGTATGAATTTCATATTATTACTTATTGCTCATATTTGCACGCGGTGCAACCTTTTTCTCTTCGAAAGACTCAACACTTCAACGCCGACAAACGTTCCTTTCTTTACAAACCGAAACACATATCAAGTGCCGCCACGAGAACAATATGTTTTAAAGAAAATCCACGTATACTCCAAAAAACAAAAATATTAGAGAAAAGCAGATATATAAGATATGACTCAAAATTGAAGAGTATAAATTAATTAATACGGAGTTTTGTTTTAGAAAACATATAAGAAGTTTTGGTCCCCCTGGGGCCTTCGTCGGCAATGATTGGCAGTGGAATGAAAAATACAAAATGTAACACAAGGAAAGTATGACGCAAATAAGTGTAAGTAGCATCGATGGAATTAGAACCAAATAAACCATGACTATACAGGAAGCTGATTAAGGAGCAAAGAACGGTTTACATATGTTTGTAGAAATGATAGTTGTTTAAGGTGTCCCAAGTTTTGTTGATGATGGGATCCAATCGATGTATTAACGCCTAAGTTCAGTAGCGGATTTGAAGTTCGATGCAATAAAATACATTTTAGGTTATTGAGAGGATAACTATGAAGATTGAAATGTTCGGAAACGGGGAATCCTGCAAAATTATCACGAAAATATTTTTGGGTGATTATTAAAACGTAAGAGGAACCGAGAAGCTGTTTCACCTAGAGAGAGAGAGAGGTGGAGAAAGTTTTCTAAATATATATATATATATATATTTAGAAAATATATTGGAATTTGAAGTTATTGAAATGTAAAAAAATGTAACACAATGAAAGTACGACGCTAGATCCTTCGTACTAAATCTCACATCACCGGTTCTACAAACATATGTAATCTGCTCCCTGTGTAGTCATGGTTTACTTGTTTCTGATTCCATCTATGCTATTTACACTTATCTAGCGTCATACTTTCATTGTGTTAAATTTTGCACTTTTCATTCGACTGCCAAGTATTGCTGACGAAGGCTCCAGAGGGACCGAAAATCCCAATATATTTTCTAAAACTTACTCATTATTTGTCAATTATGAGTCATATCTTATTTTTCTGGTTTTCTCTAAAAATATTTTCTTTTGAGGTAAACGTGAATTTTCGTTATATTACATTTCATAAATATATATATATATATATATATATATATACATACATACAAACATACATATATATACATACATACATACAAACATACATATATATATATATTTCATACATATATATATACATATACATATATATATATACATATATATATATATATTTCATACATATATATATATATATGAGCGGGCGTGAGTGTGAACATATATATGTTTTTTTCTCTTAACAGGTATAACTTTTCTGTCAAAAAATCTGTTTTCGCAGTGTTAACAACGAATGTATGTCTCTTTTTATTCGACGTTTACTTAAGATACATAGTATCTACGTTTGTTTGTGTTCAAATCTAAGTAGCTACTTTTGAAATGCACACGTCTTACGTACTGGTTGGCCCTTAAAAGAGTGATCGATTAGGTCGATGGCAATTATTACAACAGTCGCATGATTTTTCTTTGTCATGGGATGTCAATTGTCAGGAAATGTTAGCGTTATTAGTCATCATCGCCAATCATCGGTAATACCAATGACCGCATGAAAATACATTCATTTTATCATTGGTACATGAGTACAGGTATAATATAACCCAAGGTTTTATGATTTCTACATCTTAAACCTTTACTGACGAATGTTTGACGTAAATAGTGTTATAAGATATACATTTATAATGAAGTTGAACATGATTTGTTTTATGAAATATTCTTTGCTAATAACGTTTTGAATGATAGGTGACAAAATCGAATTAAAAAAGTATAACAAACCTGATTCAAAAAGATAATATAACCACTGTAAAGAGTCGCGAAAGCATCGATACGTTCCTAAATGGTAAATAGTTACATTGGAAATTTTCAGTGAGTAGTTATGCGTTAAATACATGCTTTCTTCGGGAAGTTTTCCAACGTTTGCGTTGCCAAGGTAAAGCTTATTGCCTTCGTGTTCCCATCGATTACCGACTTCTGAATAACCAGGACATTGCAAAAGTACCGTCGATGAAAATGTGACAGCCTTTAGAACTGGCATATTATTGTCTCCCTTCAGTAAACCTATGCAAAAGAATAAGGTCGTTAAATGGAACAACCGGTACTTTGCGGGATAAAGCTTCATTTTAGCGAACTTTGATCTCCTGCGTTCAAAATGGATATGCATTCAACTAGCCGACCAACAACGAATTGTTAGTAGTTTCCTTGTTCCTGACAATTTTATGCAGTTGTCTAGGTTCACATTGTTGCAGTCGAAAGTGAATGCATTTATGTCGAAAGTGAATGCATTCAATAGTAATTTATATCACATTCAACTAAGCCTCTTCTTTTTTAACGAACACACTCCTTCCCTTTATTAAATTTCCATGAGCTTAGAAATTGTTTTTATTGCATTCATAAAGATGTCCAACTTTTATTTTCCATTCAATTGTTGAACCTTAAAGGGGCATATTGTGTTGAAATATCATCCCAAAGAGGTGCCTACAAACCATTAACTGTGGTCCTTACGCTACGCCAAACATGCCCAAAATAATTTTGCGCAAAAATGGTTTTATGTAAACTACAATGCATTACATAGTCTTATATGAGGTTTATACAAATGCGCTGTATATATTGCATTGAAAAAAAGTTTATTTTATCAGTACTTATGAGGGCTTTTTAATGTAGTTTGCATAATATACTGGCTTTGTATAACTGTCAAGAAAGGCGTTAAGCCCAAGCGTTATAATTGTACAGAGCGCACCTCTGGTGCTCTGAATGTGACAATTCACACAGAATTCGTCTGGTGAGTGAAGTTGAATTTTTTCTGCTGTGTTGATCAACATTAATTTAATATGTAGCTGTCATACCACCTGATCTTATTTACGGCTTGGCTTTTCTATTAAAAGGGGTAATTCTGTGTTAATAGTCACTTTTCGAAGCACCTTTCACTTAGCTTCAGCTGTGTTAGCACTAGTATAGTTTCCCCACCAAAATTGAGCTAGTCTGGTGAATCACGTATATCTACACGCGAAAATGAAAGATATTTTGACGATAAGATCAGGATTTTGTCAAACTTGCTTTATTGTAACGTAGGAATACCAAGATGGGGGCAGGCAACCTTCAACTAGCTGCAAAGTTTATTGTTGTCAGCCGCTCCAATATGGCTTATGTGTGAACATTCTGTAAACATTCAGAGTAGGAACAATCAAATGTGCTAAAACTATACTCTCAGTGAAAACTTTCTATATTTGGCAAAACATAATTTAACAAAATCAGTAACTAACCTTACTCTTCGTACAACTTTTATTTCCTTGTTTTCTTCGTCATTCAACTTAATGCACGATAATTGCAACTAGATTAGTCATTGACACTCACATAACTAATTTAAATGTTTATCAGCGCCAGCTCTTCAGATTATCGCTTTCGGTATTGATAACACGTGAATCTAATGCTTTATTACCTAATCAAAATACTTGTTAATGATTAACGATGCTTAGAGGTAATTGTATGCCATGGATGACACTATACATGATATTCAGTGAACAAGCAGAATGTGGAAATAAAACGTTTATATTGTAACATGCCATACCTGGGACAGCTTACTTAAACAATTTTAGTCACTACTTAAAAATATCATTACATTTGCAAATTCTTAATTTATTTTCAGGCTTTTATTTCCTTTTTTCTTGAATCAAAATTAACTTCATCACGTGAATCCTTCAATACACTTAAATGAATCTTGTACAACCGCAAAACTAATAAAGTTTTTAATCACACCGGCTATTTCAATTAAAGAAAATCGACAGGTTCAGAATTAATAACAGGTAAATATAATGCCTCATAACCTTCATAACCTATGAAATTAATTAAACTTTATAAAGCTTTTAAGCAAAATGGCAGTGTAGTAGAGTGCCCCATGTTATTTGGGCTCCGCGGAATTCATCCTTATTAACTACATCGGGACATTTACTTACTACTCATATCTGGTGAGATAATCATAATCACTATTCTCAACTGTTTGTTATCATGTGTCCCTCCTCCCGTACTAGAGGAGCAACTTAAATGGCTAAAAAGAACAATCAGCAGTCAACGCCTTCACAACATACGTTAGATTTTGTTAGGCGAGATAGCCTATACAATTCCTCAGACGATGACCATAACCAGGAGCAGTATGGCGACTTGGGCAAGTCTATTCGTGAATCCATTCATCGTAATAAAGATGACCTGAATCGTATCGATCGGGATTTCAATAGATCTTTCGCTTTGATTAGCACCCGAGTTGAAGTGCTCGAGACAAAAGATGCAGAAACTCAACGGCATATCATTGCCTTGGAAACTAAAGTTTGCAATTTTGAAAAAGCTAACGAAAATTGATTGGCAGCTGTCAACAAACAAGAGTGATTTTCCCGAAAGTGTATTCTTCGCGTAGTTGGCTATCCAATTCTGAAGATGAGGTTTGTGTTGCTATTTATAAGGGAGTGTTTTGTACCATGGGCCTTCAAGGTGCTGAAGTTCTAAGAGCTCATCGTGATGGTGCTTCCCGTCCTAACCAGCAACGACCTATACACATCGTGGTGCGGCCTACCATATTCTAAGATAAACTTACTATTCTACTGAAGCAGCAAACCTCGCTCATCGATAAGGAGTATTTTATCACCGATGATCTCACCCATGCTGATTTACTGGAGAAGCGGAATGGAGTGATCGTGTTTTCCAATCATACCCGGAAGGCATTAAACTGCGATTATTGTCAGGCCAATTTCGCGATCAAAATGGTTAACCATTTAACTTCTCCTAATTGACATTATGTAGTTGCCTAGTTTTCTCCAGCACTATGGGCCCGATGTACCTTCCTGGTAATTGTAGTACTCTGCTTTATTTCGACGTTGACCCGGCCCTGCTCCAAGACAGCCTCTCAAGGTCAGATCTGATGGCTGTTTGGGGTTTAGAACTCTTCTTTTCTTTCTTTTCTGTTTGCTTTATAACACTGTATCTATCGTAATTTTATGATTGTATTGGCCAGCAAAATAGTTTAACTTTATTCAATAAGTGGCAGTACATTATGATTGAAGTATAATTTGTTTCGTTTAATGCTCGTGGGTTACGTAACCATATGAATAGAAGAAAGTTATTTATTTATATACGTAAAAGTCGTTTTGACGTTATTTTACTAAAGGAGACTCACTCTGTCCCTTGTGACGTTAACTCATGGTCAAAAGAATGGGGTGGTAATCTTTTCTTTCCCATGGGGATGATAACAGTAGAGGTGTTGGTTTATTTTTCAACCCGGAACTCAATAATACTATTATAAGAACTAGGGTCGATGAAAGTGGAAGGTATATTATAACAGATTTAAATGTTTACGATCAGATTTATCCTGTATCTAATGTTTATGGTCCAAACAACGATGACCCATTTTTCTTTCGTAATATTGCACAACATTTTTAACAGCATCTGATTGTACATCGACTTATTTGGGGCGGTAATGTTAATTTTGTAGGTAATTTAACTCATGATAAATTTGGAGGGTTGCAAAGAACTCATTTTAATGCCCGTCAAATTATGCTTCAGATAGCAGAAAATCATGATCTTGTTGATGTTTGGCGTGATCGTAATCCTAACGCCCGGCTTTTTACCTGGCATTCTTCCCTTGATAAGTCTATGCACTATCGACTTGATTTCTTTTGGTGTTCTCGACAGATTGTTCAAATTGTGAGTGTAGCCGACAATGTTTCTATTTTTAGGTCCGACCATTCTAGCGTTTCTCTTCCTATTAATTGTAAGATCGAGCAACCCTTATTAAGCGTGTTTTAAATTACATTATTAGTGAGGAGCAAACTGGATTCTTAAAGGGACGTTTCATTGGGGAGAACATTAGACTAGTTTTAGACCTCATTGGTCATTGTAATTCCAAAAATGTTCAGGTACTCGTTATTAACAAAGGTCACTTCTCTCAGTATTTCTCGAGGTGTAAGGCAGGGTTGTCCACTCAGTCCTTACCTCTTTATTTTATGTTCAAAATTTCTCATATTCATGGTTGAAACAAGCTGTCGTATCTATTCATAACTCTGAAATTCATTTTGTTTCACAATATGCCGATGATACTGTTTTATTTTTAGATGGTTTACACGGTTCTCTTGTAGAGGTTGTTAACATTCTTAATAATTTTTCTGCCGCTTGGGGTTTAAAAGTTAATTTCAGCAAATCTTTCTTTTTTTCATTGGGTGCTTTGGCTTCAAGGGTTCCCCGTTAGTTTCATGAGTATGTTTAAATTTTCATCTTGGTCCCGTGAAATATCTTGGTGTCACATTTACTACAAAGAATGAAGATTTCTTTTCCTTTACTTATCTTCCCAAATTGTCCAGGCTCAAACAGTTACTTGGGATGAGGTCAAAACGTGACTTAACACCAAATGGTAAATAACTGTAATTAATTGTTCGGCCATGTTTTCTTTTTAGTGTCTTAGTTACATTAAAGAGGTTAATATAATTTTGTATAATTTTATTTGGAACAATTAACCTTATAAGATTAAACGGAGCACCTATAATAAGAGAGTTAATGGTGGATTTGATTTGACAGATATTGAATCTGTTATTGAAATTCTAAACTTCAGCTGGGTAAAACGGTATTTAGCCCCTCAGAGAGGAAACTGGAATTTTTGTTTTGATATGTACCTAAAATAGTTCGGTGGTGCTTTTCTTTTTAAATGTAAGTTCAATAAGGTGACAGTTTCATGTATTTCTAATATTTTTCGCAGAGAAGTGTCTGAAGCTTCTGCTGAGTTTAAATTGTATCATCAAGATAGTTATTACAGTAATCAAATCCTTTTAAACAACAGTCATATATTGGTTAACAATGAAGTGATTTTCCATTATAATCTTTTAAATCACAGAACAATTCATGTGAAAGATTTCATAAAATATGATGGCTCGGTAATTCCATATAACACGTTTCAAGCAAAAATATATTAGAAATTCTCCTTTAACTTCATACTTTGGGATTATTCACGCCATTCCTAGTCATTGATGGGGGTACCATTATTCTGATTTGCTCCCAATGAGTGAACATAACTTTTATATGTGCATGGGCACGCATATAATAACCAAAAATGTTTATAATAAGCTAATTACCGGTCTCTGCACGCCCCCGTCGTCTATTATGAAGTGGCAAGCTATGAATTTTCCAGTGAAAATAGATAAAAATAAATTTTTCAGCTTCCTTATACGGCTGTGAATGACCCCAAAGTATCATATTTACAATTGCGTTTTCTACGTCGTATTTTAAGCATAATTAACTTGCTTTATAAAATGAAAATGGTCAATTCTCTACTTTGTTCATTTTGCAAGAATGCCAATGAAACACTAATACATTTATTTAATAATTGTAGTAACGTGGAGCGATTCTGGAAGGCAGTGAGTTTTGGTGATTTTTATGATATGGGTAATCATGTGAACCTTTTAATTTTGAGAGCTAAAAACTATATTTATACTTGTAGGGTGAATAACAAAATCCCAGATTTGCAAGAGTTTTGATTTTACGTTTCGCTTTTGACTTGACCTTTACTACTTTATATCTAACCAAAACACCAATTTGTGTAACCTTAACGACTATACTGATTTCTTTATGTAATCTTCTTTATTTAAGTCCTTTTGCTGATTCTTTTGTTTATGTGTTACGGTATTGTAAATAAATACAGTGGAAAATAAAGTTTAAAGCTTTGCTGTAGTGATATGGGCAGGTCGAGTTGTCTCGCATCATGTTTTCGCATTTAGTCTGTATCGATTATACCAACATTTACACAACTATCAGTCTTGTTATTTTCCTTCAGCCCTGTAGGACTCCAGATTCAAACTTTTGTTAACTTGAACTCTTTACAACGATTCCAAGCAAAGTCCATCAATTTGTGTTACATCCTCTTCTGTAGTGATATGAGTTTTCCAGTTTGGTCACTCTTTTTGATGACACTAAAGACAGCCATAATGTCCCTTCACACCAACTGCGCTAATTCAAGCGGGCATGACTTTGTTCTTTGGGGATAATATGTTGACCAACTCATTGCTGTTGGCCTAGAGTAGAGGGCGAAATACATGTCTTTTATTGGAAGAAGCAGGAAAAAACCACAGCAGTGCTGAATTACCTAGCTGGTCAGATTCACTTTCAACTTTTTGTTTCATAAACCTCATGAACTGTAGGAATTTTACACTGTTTAAGCCCATAGCCCATATTGTAGGCCCCATTTTGATACAAAAAGAATATCGAAAAAGGGATTTAACTTCTGTTTGTATTCTGTATTTGACACGCTGGTTCCGGGGTGTACGTGGCCCCTACTGTTTTGTGAAAAACCGAAGAACACAGGTTTTCATGAAATGCAGTGTCTATTTTCTTAGGTAAAGGTGCCTTTTCCAGTTTGTACTGAACAAGTACTCTCTTTTCACTTTTCAACAATTGGTTTTCCTGTCATGTCCCTTTCAATCATTTCCTTAACGAGTTTCAGGTCTACTTGGAGCAGACATATAACTATATAAAGTTATATAAATATTTAAGGTAGCAATTCCCTGAAGAGAGGATAAGCGATTACAACGATACTCAAACGGATAACCTATAAGCTTCCTCTACATAGAGTTTTGAAATGGATTCAGTACGGGAGTGTAAGGGAATGTATCTCTAAGTTTATTTTACCATGCGTTTTCGAGTAAGTAGACTAATGCCTATTTACTGATATAATTGTCGCCTTTTCACACCGATTGTTTACATGAAACGTATGGAACAACCGGGAAAATCTTGTTTTGAATAAGTTTAAACTTGCCATACGACCGCCACTCACAAAATTGAGCAGAAATTACCTCAGTCCCAGCTTAGACTAGAGTGTCGATTTCTCAAAATAAAAAAATTCTGTTTGACATCTATTTTGTTGACATGAACAATTATATCGCCAACACAGCATCGATTATTTATGTCCACGTTTGTGTTCAAATACAGGTAGTTTAAAGGACAAATTGTCGACAGGTAAAATCTATGTCACTTCCAACTGCTTTATCCTTCTGTGAGGATATGTCTTGTTCCTTATATGAAACCTGTTTTTATTTGGTAAATCCTGTCAAGTAACTGATATTTGATTCGTCGAGTGACGTTCGCCGGCACCTTATACGATACTGAAGATGTTACAAAATTATGCATGTTACCAACTTATTGTTCAATATGTCGTACCATACCATCATTGAAGTAATCATAATATTCCAACCTTGACCAGGCGCGTATCCAGGATTTTCTAACCCGGGGGGCGCGAATTACTATCTAAGCGGAGCGCCACCATCGGTTGGCGCCGAGCGTACAAGAAAATTTCTGGTTTTGATACCCCCCAGATCACCGGAAATGGCACTTCTCGGGCTTGAAAATGAGCAACCAGATGTACACTTTTGCCTGAGAACCAAGTATTTCCCAAAAGTTTTTTTTTCCATCCATAACCTTTTTGAAGATTGTCACCAGTCACACATCATGTTCGACCTGATTGCATGTCCTATGGATCATTGCTTTTGTAGGTGATTCTACGTCACGGCCCACAATATCCGAAAGCCCCACTTTTGAAGGTTTTAAGCCCATTACTTGTTGAGAATTTGAAAATTCACTTTTCTCGTGAATAAAATCACTTGAAAACATACCCATAATGTTGCACAAAATTCAATCTATAGACAACCAATATAGAAAAACCTCCTTGTACCCCTAACAGACAGGTCAAAATTGAACGAGTAGAGGAAAGTATGATGAAGAATGTTGGTGAGGAAATTTTCTTAAATTCCGACACAGTTAATTTCTTGGTGTAGAAATATTGCAACCTCTTATAATGGCTTTTACAAAACTTGGTTGAAGGAACAGAAAAATAGGAGATATTTCCGATATCAGGTATATCGAAACCGAACACTTCACTCATAGGCGTAGGTCCCGTAGGAGGCGGGGGCTGCAGCCCCCCCCCCCCCAATTGTTTTCCCATTTTTTTCGGGCACCTACTGAAAGAAAAATAAATAGCAATGAATAGCTTAAAATGATCTCCTTGGTAATTGAAATAAAGTTGTAAGCTTGGCCGACATTACCTTTGTAAAAGAGAGTTTTGACATAAATGGATCTGTATGGTTTTTCTCCATCTACATAAGACATTTTGTTGTTTACATTAGCATCCGGCGGTATACTGTGCAACTTTGACGGACCGTGCGGTAGACGATGCCATACAATGTAATGAGCGATCTTGCCTATATGATATTGGCATGGACATGTTGAATGCGCGCTTCGCGCGCGAAAAATTTTGGCTTTTTTTTCGGGCAAGTCATTACAGCCCCCAAATCCAATCTGGCTCCTACGCCTTTGACTACACACATTGACAGTTTTTGAGGCTGTTCATCGTGGAACATGCATTTCAATGCTCATTGATATGATGTTATATCTGCTCATTGCTTTACAAATTCGAACAGGCGTGTAGCGAGTAATTGCCAAGGGAGGGCGAAGCCTGTAGGCAAACTATCTAAGCGAAGCGCCACCATTGGCGCGAAGCGTACAAGAAAAATTTTGGCCGAAAATGCCTCCCAGATCGCTGGAAATGACACTTCCCAGGCCTTGTAAGTTGCATCTAAGCATTGTCTATTTTGAAATTACTAGCGATGTCATAAAGAAAATTTGCTCGGGGGGGGGGGGCGGTCCCGAAATGCGTTATGTTCCCCGACGACTCGGTCGAGTTCAAGTACATTAGTGAGAGAGGAAAAACGGAAACGTCAAAAATGGAGTTGTCGGGGTAAGGGGTAGGGTGAGGCGCACACCCCCTCCGTAATCCTTGATCTGTCACTGGCTACCCTGTGTATATAATAGGGATCTTTCTCTTCCCGAGGTCTTGGCTATCTTCTACTCCCTCCTTTTCTCCTTTTTCTCTCTTTTTTTCTTTTTCTTTTCCCTTCCTTCCTCTCCTCCTTTTCTTTTTTCCCCTCCTTTTCCTTTTTTTCTTCTCTTTTTTTTCTCTCCTCTTTTCCTTACCCGGGGGGCGCGCGCCCCCAACGCCCCCCCCCCCTGGATACGCACCTGTTGACAGTTACTAAAAATATAATTTATCTGCATGTTTGTAAGGGGAGATAATATCAAAGGAAAACATAAACATTTGAAGAGAATAAATGTAATTTAAAATTTCATTGTAGAAATTTGTTGTTGATATTGCTTAATGTTGTATTTGGAGCGAGTCAATTTATTTAGATTGACTCTACTCTTGTGTCATCATGTGAATAGTGTATTCACCTGTCGGTGACAATTAATTTGCACGAAACGTTTTGCTGAAATCATCAATGTTGCCTGAAAACTGCATTAGAAATTTGCATATGCTGTATTTGACTAACATACATAAAACAAGTCTGAACGCTGTCTTTGCAGAGAGATAAATGATCTCTTAATTGTTATCTTGTTTGTTTCTGTGTTACCGTTTATGGGTAAAAGCAGAAGTAAAACAAAATGAGCGTACTTAACCCACTATTGTAAAGGAGGTCACACTTTGTACCAATCCTAATGTTTGGATAATAACGGTCGTGTGATCCCGAAATCCGTACAAGGTAACTACGTTTGTCTATTCCACAAGTAGTCTACACACTTAATGCGCAATGCGAAACACATATAACCTAATTTGATTTCCTGTTCGAGTATTTGCGATTCATTTCATGAGCAGTTGCTACAATATATCATTGTTATAGGCGTGTCACTTCCAAATCCTTAAAATAACAGTAATAACCTACACAGGCAAACGGAAAGAAAAACAATACGATGAATGTCCGTAAATGTATTTGACCAATAATGTTACAAAGGGTTTTGTGTAAATCACGGAACACAATAGTTTACCACTTGTACTTCTGAAAGCAACACTAAACGGTTAAAAGTATTGTTTGACCTCTACCACCAGGTATTTCTTCTATTATATAACTTGTTAAGTAATGGCGTTGATTGCTTATCAGGAAGGAATATATCTCCGATGGTTTTGTTTTATGCGTCTAATATATATGCGAATAATAACAGTATACATATCACGACTTCCTCAATGACTCCAATTGACGCAGTTTCTATTGTTTTCTTATCACAATATAACATGTTCGACTTAAATGGTTACGGCTAAGATAAAACTAACCAAGAGGTATGTAATCCGTATCTCTATTTGTAATGCAAAATCTATGAAATTGGTGAAAGTGATCATAAACAGGAAAATCATTCTTATTATCGAGATGCTATTTCTCTGTAATGATACAATAGTACGTTGTTACCCCGCCCCTCTCTGTATCATTTAACTGAGAGATACCCAACCGTAATACTGAAGTAGGTTTGAAACATTTCTTTGTGTATGATTTTATTTCATTACACCAATTAAAAACAACATTAACAGTTTATGTTTCAGAATCCCGATACACACAGAGAACAAAGTTACTACTGTCAATCTTAAAGTTTTGTACCTAAATAACAACTTGATAGTGCTATAAATCGGTAGCCTGTGCTATATGTATTACAGTAAGAACTGGGGATATGTGGAATTCCAACAAATCCAGTTGTTAAGTTTTGTTTTAATTACACATACCCTCAGTTCTTACTGTAAGCTTAATAGCACATGCTACCGATTTATCAGATTTATCTGCACAATCCAGTGTTTACTGTGGTACAAAACTTTAAGATATACAGTATTTACTATAATCTCTTTGTGAATCGGTTGTTCAAACTGGAAGAGCAGTTGTTGTATTTTCATTTGATTTTTTGCAATTTCACCTAATTATTCATTTGTTGTTATGTAGTTGTTACTATACATTTTCCAGCAAAGTACATAACTGTTTTTGAATTCAGTTGCCTTTGAAAGTATTGACAAAATAGAATTTCCATTAATACAATGAACAACAGAAACATTTGGAAAGTTTTTTATCTCGAAAAGTTGATCAATTATCAATCCCAGTCCCTCTTACATCGAATACTGTAACGGTATGAAACACGAAGACTACCACGTCACGTGAGTACCATGTGTAGCTTGAAAACGGTAATAGATAATACACGTGATCAGGTATAATGTTCATTTTCTGCGCATCGTCTGTATTTATATATCCTTAGTTGAGCAGGACCACCAATTCAGATGACTTCTAACGTAAACCTGGAGTTAGGTTTTTCATATTTAATGTTTGTTAGATTACGCGAACTACACCCAAAACAACACGGACATGCACAATCCTATCGGTTAGGCCTACATTAGCAAGTATTTGTTTCGATACCAATACTAGTCCATACTACTAAATTTTAATGGTTACAGTTTTATTTTAAAGAAGTTCAAGTAGTACCCAAAGTGGCACTATATTTCTTACGGAATTTCGTACATTAAATTGTAAACTCCAACAGATGGCCAAATGAAGGCAATTAAGTTTAAGTGGTGTTCATGTGTATTAACCAACACTACATTTCCGTCCCATCTATAAGAAAGACGAAAACTAGACTACTAGTTATTGAAGATAATACGATCTTTCAGATTAACATTTATGGTTTAAGTTCATATCATATACAGAAATATATATATATACTGGAGGAAATAAAAGCCATGTAAGTTCACCAAAATATTCAAGGACATGTCATCATTGAGTAAGTGCCACATGACAGTTTTCGTGTGAGTATTCGATACACATTGTTTTAGTTCGCGATATCAGACCATTACATTACTTGAGTTAAATGACGTCGTGGAATTACCCCGAAAAATTACAATTTACTTTCACATGATGTAAATGTATATGAGTCAAAATTTCTCGAGCATAACGTTTACTTCACTCTTAAATATACTGGTTATATATTGCAAAGAAGTTAGCAGACGATAATATCTAAATAAGGAAACACATATATATGTATATATCAGTCTTCAGTGAATATATATATATATATATATATATATATAAATATATATATATATACATATATATATATATATATATACATATACATATACATATATATATATACATATAATAACTAACTACGAGGTACGGGAATATAAATCCAATCTTTTCATTTTCAGACAGGTCGTATTCTCATTTCCGTGCTTATCATTCCACAGTAACCGCTGGAATCCTGAAATGCCCAGAAAATGTTTTGACCGTTAACAGTACTGCCATATGCACCGTTAAGATTGCTATCGGTGCAATACTCACATGTCAGAGGACTGATATAGAATGTCGTACATGGCGTAGTCAAACAAATGGCGGAACACGACCCGGGACAACCATACCACCAACCTCCTTTATGTGCCTCGCTACACGTTATACCAGACCAACCGTCGTTATCCTGGTCACGTGTACTGAATTTCATGTTGAGCATAGACCGCATTGCATCCGCACCTGTAGCAAAAAACAACCAGAAACAATTATAAAGGTATTTAGTATAAGACTATATGTGCAAACTAACAAGGTTAACATCATTTCACGGTTTGAAAATGATAAAACCTGTGTGTTGTTTGCCCATTATATATGGAGACCATGAGCTTTAAATTTGTCTCTGGACATTAACAAGTGTTAAATAAGACAGCCCACTGTCTCAATAAGTGACCTGTTTTAAAGTGGCATTAAATGCTTGAATATATGCTGTACGTTTGACTTTGCGACATGTCTATGGCAATACGGATTACATTCGAAACATAATGCTGAAGAATGAAAAGCTGATTGGTTAAGATTAACACAAAGAAAGATCATGTTGGAAAAACGATAGGAATTTGGTTGTTTGATTTTGAGAAGTTACCATTTTTCCAGGATTTAATAATTTACACATGTGCATGTTGCTTATTCGTCTTTTACATCAACTATCATGGTCACGCACTTTGTCAACAATATAGGCACCATGACCTGAAGAATGAGCTATGCATATTACCTAGTTATGACAGTAAGGTATTACTCCGAGTTATATTTCAGTACATGACGTTAGACATATCTTGAACACAATCTAAGTGAGTTAGTGTCAAATTTATCCTTTGGGTTGATCCAATATTACATTCGACATTATAGTGATTCACTTCAATTATGAAGCTCCAGAATTGTCAATTGATGCCGTCTCTTATGTCAGCAAAACACATCTCTTGCTAACCTATTATTGAAAGTATTTTAACTTTAAACATTTTAGTCTGGTTTGGTCGCGCGAGTCAGAATGATCTTAGTAAACTAGAATCTGTCATAAGAAACGCGGAGCACCTCTTTGGCACAGGCCTACCGTCCATTCACTCACTCTACCAGGAGCGAACATTAAAACGTGTTAAAAAATATATTGAAAGATGATTACCACCCAGATAACTGATTATTTCAAGTTCCTGCCCTCAGGCAAAAGAATGCGTAATTTTAAGGGTTGTTAAGATTTACTCGCAGTTTTTATCCTTCTGAAGTGAAGATATTCAATGCGCATCAAAACCGTTAAATGATTTTATACTCCAATATTTTAATATTTTATGTACAATTACATACATTGTAGACTTTATATTGGATATGAGGGCATTTATATATTTTTGTACGCTTTAATATTTTGTAGGTACATTTTATATTTTTGTTCATCTTTATATTGTGAGAACATTTCCATATTTGTGTACATTTTATAGGAACGTTTTCATATCTATGTATAATTTTTACGTCTTATATGTTGTTTACAATTTGAGCCCTTTTTATCAACCAATTTCCATTGTATTTTTATATGATTGGCTGAATACATGTCTATATATCTAACTTCGAAGCCTCTGACTTAGGGCAGTAAAGTCATTCTTACTTTAGATCATTATTTCCATTTTCATCTTAGGTTGATTAAGCTAAGAGCGTTGTTATCATAAACGTCCTTGTAGCACTGGGCGTTGTTGTTTTTTTGTGTGTGTACAAACATTTGTATTTCTCAAATGTAAGATAGGAAATAGATGTCAACATCTATTTCCTATCTTACATTTGTATTGAATGGAAGATATCCTGTGATATCCTGTGTTGGGTGTTATGAATTCTACCGTACCTGGAATATAGTTTGCTCTTTAAACAAACGAGAGTCAAATGTTTTAACAAACCTGCTGTTCCATAGGCATTACCCAGCTCGGTGACTGGGTATTTGGCTCCCTCATCGCTAATGCGAAATAGGCTATACTCTACATAGTAAGTATTGCCAAATTTGCTTGTCATATCGACTCGTAGTGTGTAATTTCTTTGGTTGGTAAGATAGTAGAGTTTATCGTTTCCGAGCCAAAATTCACCGTTTATTGATCCAAATCCATGTTTATAGTTCTCCCAGTATTGATTGAAGTCAACTGAGCCGTCATAACGGCGCTGAAAAACCTGAAACATTAATAAAAATACGGTTCAATGTATGCGCATTTGTTTCATTAACCCAGAAAAAAATTAAAAATCCTATAATAGGCTGTTAACTTACATAGCATACATAATTGTGTCCAACTTGATTCAGTAAAACTGTTTATTGATTAAGAAACAGTGGGTGTTGTGCTGTTGGATGAAAAGATGTCACACGAAAAGTTCATTAATGCTTGCTGTGATAACTGTCATAGTTACATTCAAAATAAAATGTTTGAATATCCTTTGCCATTTCATAATCATGTAATGTTGAGCGACTTCGTGTCCGTAAGCATTCTAGCAAGATGTAACCCCCCACCCCATCCATTTAGAGCAGAAATATGCAGTTTCTGTTGAACAAAAGGTATATCACACATTGCAGTATTTTCATTTTCCAGTATCCTTCAAGCCGACATTGAGAATACGTGAACAATAAATAGATAAACTCTGTTACCAAACATTTGTAAACAAAGGTTATTAAAATGTCATGCCGTTTTCACAAAACGTAACATTTATAAAATGCATTTATATGAAATGTTATCTTCTTCACATGTGATCGGCGCTCAGGAGGACCTTTTCTTCAGCAATAAGAAAATGTATGGGGGAGGGGGGGGGGCCTTGTTGTCCACCAAGAAGTCACCTTTAAATAAATACGCCGTTTAACTTTAAATTATTCTTTATTAATTAAGTTCCCAACCATGTGATCAAATTTACATTAAGAGTCTTTCAAGCGATGTTGTTAACTTGACATAAAACCTCCAAACCTGAAAGTCAGACCCAGGCCGTGTACCTAACGCTACACCGCAAACTATCCCGGTATTTCACATCATCAGTAATTGCTTCAGAATGTAATATAAGATATATCCTCTCTTTGTGACACCAACAAAGAACACAATATGTAATAAATGATTTTTGAAATTCCGAATCACTAGTACACGCATGTGTAGTTTGTCAATCCCTTAGTCGAAATTTGTATTCGTTTGTAACGTGTTTCCTTAGCGACAAACATCTCCGATATGCTACATAAATACGATGCTCAAAAGTAGCTTTACTTTACAGATTGACCACTAACCGTCCAACCACCTCCATCGTCCATGTTGCAGAAAACTTCAAAAGCAGTACCACTCCAGCCAGTTGGTTTGACCGAGTAAACACCGCTCGCAACATAACCAGCATTGAAATAGCTTAAACATTCAACCGGGCTGCAGGTCTGACCGTCACCGGAGAAACCCTCGAAACAGTAACACTGGCGTAAACCAGTCCTCACTTCACATACAGCGTTGGAATCACAGCGAAAACTCTCGTCGGTTGTGAGGAGGTTATTTGTACAATGCCAACGTATTGTACAGATAGAGTTTACGACTGTTTGGTTTTCCTGTAATGATGATTGAGAATTAACCCTACTTAATTGATGTCACCTCATACAAATAACTATAGAAAGAAAGTTGAGATAATCATTAGAAGTATACAATCTAATGTCTTGTTTTTTTTTAATAGGTCGTTTCAGTGCAAAAAAATGTTGTCATTATGTACCTCAACAACTTGTTCAGGATGTGCAGGGCACTGTTCATCATTTATGATTTTCTTTTTGATGTAATATTAAAAGAAATACTTCGGAACCTACATTTTACAGCCATAACGCTCTAGTTTTGTATTTATCAATTTGGAAGGGCGCTAACGATTAAAGCACACTCACCTGTAAAACACCAAAGTCCTGCAGATAGCATCCGTCAACTTGTGGGACCGTAGAGTCTGTTGTGAAACTTCTGCTCGAGATAATGTTGGTGTTTGACGGACCATCGGCGATAGTTAAAGTATCAGAGGCAGCATTATTCCCAGTCGCAATGCTGATACTGTCATCCCGAATTGTCGAGTTATTTGAAAGTACAACTGTCATCAGTGCCGTAACTGAGACGTCACCTTGATTTGTCGAACTGCCTTTGGCAGTATTTGTCAATTTCTGGCTACCATCATATGTGCTATTTGGGTTCTGTGGAAAAGCAGTGTTTACGAGACCGTCACCCAGCTTAGTATATTGGTTTTGCGAATCAGCTGTTCGGTCCATGAATCTCTCTGTAATCATATCTACGGTAGTGGAGTTTATAGAGAGAACTGCTGAGTTCATAGTATTCTCCGGGGTACCCTTCACTGGCCTCGTAGGTTTGCCTTCGACAACCTGATATTCGGCAGTCGAGTTTATTGAGGCAATCGGTGAGATCATAGACGTTTCTGAAATATCACTGTAACCCAATGTCCTCGATTTGTCAGAGGAAGTGCTGTCAGCGGTCTTTAGTTCGTTGAGTACGTCATCTGCTGTTATGAAGTTACTCAAGGAATTTGATGGAGAAAGAGACGTCCTTAAGACAACGTCACTTCGATTTGTAGAGTTGTCTTGGACACCGTAATTGAAAGTTTTAGACGACTTCATTCGGACTTCATCATGAGTGGTTGTGTTGACTGAGAGAACAGCTGTGACATTATCAGGTTGGTTCATAGTGGTATCTATAAAATAAATAGCTTGTTAGGAGAATACCATTTATCTACGGTTTTTACTTGTAGCAAATTGAAGATGAATACACAATTTTTCATACAATTATGCATTTGAAATTATTTATCATTTTATATTAACACATTATATGTTTATACATATGCATGATGATTTAAATTGAAAACCGCTTCAATTCATTTTCTTTTAACTACTCATGTTCATGTTATAGCATGCAAAAATTAAACCATAAAGGAAAGAATTAAAAGTTAATGCTAAAAGTAGACTTTTCATTCGTACCTTCATTAGAATAGCCGATGCAGAACGACCACTTACATGGAAACTTTTCTTCAAAGTCGCACAAGCCTAAAAACGATAAAAGAGTTGGAAGTCAGATTTAAACGACACGGAAAGAATCTCCACCAGAGTGTTCTTTATGTGACCCGACAACATACTTTCACATCGAAAAAATACAAAGGGTGAAATGAAAACAAAGTTACGCATGTAATCAATATGTTTATGAATTCAATGTACATTATGCACGACCATCATGAACAATCAGTATCGCGAATAGTCACTCGAAGCACATGTACATTGGAGGAGAGGAATGTCTTTAGAATGAACGTCGGAGACCCTCGCTGAAATGTTCAGGGCGCAAAGCCACAGAAGCTGCAGAATATTTAGAGATTTAAATGATTTAATTTGATGATTGTTTAAAACTTGTAATTTCCATTTTTACTTTGACATTGCGGAATGCAAATTTTTTAAGTTATACAGATACTGAGGTATTAACGCTAAACATTGATTGACAAAAGCTCGAAAGAAACCAGGAAGCAAAGGGATCCAGCTAACTGATCCATACATGAGAGCAGACGCATTACCTTGCCTCACTTGGTCCTATCCATAGTGTTGGTTTACATACAAACGAAATGTAGTTTACTTTTTACCATCAACCTACAAGTCAATGAAAGGGTCAATGGCTTCATTTCCCGCGTTAACAAACGCCAGTATGGCTTCAAAATTACCACACTGTGGTCAAACGGACACTATGCTAATATAATTGTCTCCCAAAACAACAACACAATGTAGATACGCAACATGACTCAAACAGATTTATATAGATACTTATTGTTACAGTCATAGTTTTGCATTTTCAAAAACCTTTAAGTGGCTCCTTCAGAGTAATGTTACAGTAATTTAGATAAAATCCTTTTTGATGCCTCTTTTTTTCTGTCTTTGATTACCTACATAATATATTATTTTTGTCCTTCTTAAAGTAAGCATCATCTAGAGTACATTGAAATTAAGAACAATTTATAGAAACATATTTTCACTTAATAACTCACTTTCACCAACAGAGCTGCCATTGTAAGCTGTCAGGATCAACACAAAGCGTAAAATATGAATTCCCTTCATTTTGTTTGACTTCTCAATAAGACGTGACTGACGAATACAAATGTTTCTTAAAATTCAAACGCCTCGAATATATACAACTTCGTGTATTTTATTTTTCCTATTTTATCCTCTCTGTATTTTCCAATCAATACTTCTTTGTGATGCAAGTCTCACAAACTCTTCAGCTTTTAATTATGTTTTGAGGGCTAATATATCAGTGCGAGTGAGAGTTTATATCAGTATGGCATTATGACTTAAGAGAGGAGGATTCGTATAAGAAAGCGGACAATTGCATTCACTTTTGTAAAGATGAAATATCGATCAAAAATGATGAAGCTAAATTATAATATACTGATACAGAAATTAACACAGTCAGATTATCCTTTATTTATCATTCTAACGATGGCTTAACAAAATATTTTCTTTGCATGGGCCTTGCGTGCTCATTGAGATGCTTCACCGATTATCACGTGTTCTCTCCAAGAAGCAACCAGAAATAATAAAATATGTATCGAGTAAAAAGGTAATTTGTAAATAAAAATAATATACAATTTTGTAAAATGTATTGGACTGTGAAAGCAGCAGATATTGCAATATTGAAATAAAAGCTTATTGTGCTGGTGTGATCTTCGCACTTCATTTGATATTAAGTATTTAACTTTCCTCCCGTGATTATCATTGTTTTGTATTCGGTTTTTAAACTGCCACAGCATTGCTAATCATATTGAGTATAATTCCCATTATTAATTTGTGAATATAATACAGATTCAATTTTTTTTCTTAAAGAAATATGCTATGTACCAACCTGCAACCTTGGAATCATAATCATATGTTAGTGAAGAAGTTGTTTCTCAGCAAACGTATATTTATACTAAACAATGTCTTTGCATGGTTTACACGTATAAATCTCATGAACCAGAAATGAAAGACACTGACAAAGTGTGTACGTTATCAGAAATGAATCACTGGATACCAAATCTTATCTTGGCCGAATCCTTCTTTGAGTGAATAAATCGATCAAAATTGCTGAGTTTTATTATTATGAAGGACAATAGAATTTTACCGATATTTTGACAACTGTTGTCCATTCATTTTTCTTCGTCAAGGTTAACTGTTTGAATGGAGGGAACAATAGCGGTAACAATATCAAATAATGGCTTATATTTATAAGGATAATAGAGGGGAATAGTTACCTTGAAATTAAACAAAGAGATAAGAGAGAAAAACTACATCGCATAACCAACACAATCAAACTTGTAAGTAAGAGTGTTTGAGGCTGGTATGTCGTTCTTTAATCTAAGATCAAACTCGTTATCGGTGAGATGGTGATTAGTAGAATTGACTTTCTTTACAGTTTTGAATTTGTGATAGAGCTAGCAGGCTTCCCCTGTACACAACAAATGAGGATCGTCAAAGATTGATCTAAGTCAAACACTTCCTACGAAAAAAGGAAGAAAATGCAATATTTTTAGACGTGTTGTTATCTACAATATGATGAAATGAAAGAAATGTAAAAATCCATGTAGCTTCATATATAAATATATATATATATATATATATATATATATATAAATATATATAGGTATATATAGATATATATAGATATATATAGATATAGATATATGTATATGTAGATATAGATATATGTAGATATAAATATATATATATATATATAAATATATATAGGTATATATAGATATATATATAGATATATATAGATATAGATATATGTATATGTAGATATAGATATATGTAGATATAAATATATATATATATATATATATTTATATATATATATATGTATATATATAGAGATATGTATATGTATAGATATATGTATATGTATATATGTATATGTATATATGTATATGTATATATGTATATGTATATATATATATATATGTATATGTATGTATATGTATGTATGCGTGTATGTATGTATGTATATGTATATGTGTGTATGTATATGTATATGTATGTATGTATATGTGTATTTATATATGTATGTATGTATGTATATATATATATATGTATATATATTTATGTATATGTATATGATATATGTATATATATAGATATATGTATATGTAGATATAGGTATATGTATATAGATATATGTATATATATATATATCTATATATAGAGTAGGTTGGCGTCTATCTTGGCGCAGAGTGCTCTATGTCCATTGGACAGAGCGGAATATACGTTGATAGTTGTCTGACGATCGCTATAAAGCGTGAAACTCCGAGTTACAACTACTGGTGTTCCACTAGTCTCATCTAGTATCAACATATAGCTAAATATATATATAGATATATGTATATGTATAGATATATGTTTATATCTATATATATATATATATATATATATATATAGATATATATATATAGATATATATATTTATATATAGATATACATTTATAAATATACAAATAAATATATATATATATATATAAATGGTGGCTTGCATGT